>NC_049903.1:17432833-17491032 GCF_001411555.2 Juglans regia
ATGTATTTAAATTGCTTTAAATATTTAAATTAATTACTGTGAGATTTAATTATTTCAATTTGACTTTACCATTACGTTTAAATTATTTTATTTAATTTGTGGTTTTAAAATCATTTCCGTTGGATCATTTTCGTGACCCAAGTTATGAGGATTGGACCTCATTTCTTTTCCCCTCTTTTTCTTTCCTCTCCTTTTCTTTTCCTTCCTTTTTTCTTTTTCCCTTATTTTCGTCCCTCTCTCCTCATTAATCCAGATTCCTCCCCAGAGGACGCATTCCTGACTCCCACTCATTGGCTTCTGAGCTCTATCAGATCGACATCCTCCATTCGGTTCCCCTGTCGCCGGCGACCTTACCCCACCAACCTCACTTCCATCCAATGGCTCTTAATGAAATTACCGGCCGCGATTCTCTGCTTGCGCTGGCTGTTTATCGCCATATTACCATATCTTACCATTTCATCAATTTTGTAACTTTGATCTAAATCTCTTGCCTGGATTCAGCATTTAGTAGTTTCTTACTTGTCTATTCTGATAGATGGTTTAAATCTTACTTTATGCTGCAAAAGAAGCCTATGACGAAACTCACTACTATTATTTTAATTAATTTCCCAGCCCTTACCCCTATCATTTTGGGGTCTTCGTTTGTCTCCGTTGAAAAGTGGGTATTTGTGACCCACGGCCACAGTGTATTTTACACTGTGGTGTTGCTCAGACGTCGCCTTTTTCAGTTTTGTGATCCTCCAGAAATTATCTTATAGTGCTGTAAGTATTTCTTCAAAGTATTCTCATGAATTTTATGTATTTTTTGCACTAACGCATTTCACTGTATTTTTTTGGCATGCCGGACTGAGTCCGAGGAGTACGGGGGTCGGATGGATTTGTGATTGGAGTTGTTGGTTTGATTGGATTGGATTGGATTGGTTATTGGTTATTGGTTATTGATGGATTTTGGATTGGTTGGTTCATGTGCATAACATTATTTCATGCATGATCATGTTTGTAAAGGAAAACTGGGTTTTCGTGTATTGCATTCATGTTCATGTGTTTATGAAAACTGGGTTTTCATGTGAGAATGGAATTTGGGTGCGTGCGTATCACGACCCCAAGCCGAGATGGGGCATTATCTCGGTGGAGCTCCTCTGGTTACTCGGGAGCGGAATATTCTGAGTAACGTCCCCTGGATTGTCGCCGGGCGACAATGGGATCGGACGAGAGATTCGTGCCGACTCCGTGGTCCTTCTGCTGGCGGGGACTAGAGGATGTCTGGCCATGTACGCGCTGGGCGCGGAACTGGGCATCGCTCGTTGCGTAGTGGGTGCTCGGCCATGTACGCGCTGGGCGCGGAACTGGGCATCGCTACGAAGCCAGGACGTGCGGATGGTCCCTAGGGGAGGCCATGGTGCATAGGGTATTGACGGATTAAATGGACTATTTTCTGGGAAAATAGCTTGTGTTGGATTTTGTGTAATTCATTTTCTGGGAAAATGTTTTACGGATTATTTTTGGGCCAAATGGGATTTTTGGCGTGTGTTGGAAAATTATCATTTTCGGGGAAAATGATGTTTTGAGGAAAAATGCATATTTCATCATATGCATGCATGTTAGTTGTATTAAATGCATTTTATTCCTGAAATTATTTTTGGGTTATACTTACCTGCGGTACCATTCTGTGGTAACGCAGATTTTGATGCAGATGAGGAGGAGGAGGGTGAGCCTGAGGAGACGGCTCCGCCCGAGGAGTGATCTGGGATCACTGTTTATTGTTATTTTATTTTACCTTCTGTATTTTCGGGACATGTGTTAACTTTATTTTTGATGACTGTATAACCGCTTTTAAATCTTTACTGATGTTTACTTGTATTTAAATTCTGGTACTTAGTTGACTAATCCGCTGCGTTGTTGTTGTACACCGTTGCATGTACACACACTTGGCACTTACGTTGGGATGTGTGACCGTGTTGTCATCATCCCGGCGTCTCGATTTCCGTGTTTTCCTTACATGGGGGTCGCGGGCGCCACATCTTCCATTCCTCCCCATAAGAAACTAGCAAAAATGGAATTAAACTTCCTAATAACTATCTTCGGAACATCCATCACTGACATAAGATGAACATGTAAGCTAGATAACACATGCCAAAGCATAATAATGCATCCTAGCCGATAATAGCATACCTTTCCATCCATCTAGCTTTACCCGTACTTTCTTCAACAAATCCTCAAAACAACGTACTCCAATCACTGAAGGAGCTATCAGAATACCCAGATATGTACAAGGAAATTTGCCAAGTCCATAACCAATTATCCTTTGTAGGCTATTTTTCCTTGAATGAGAAATATTCTTTGAAAAATAAATTGCCGACTTACACGTATTTACCTTTTGTCCCGACCACTTGGAATAACGTTCAATTATTTCCATGAGCCCTTTCACCGATTTTTTATCTGCTTTTAGAAAGAAAACAACATCATCAACATAGATTAAATGAGACACCTGCGTACTCACTCTAGGAATTGCAAGAGGTTTAATTCTGCAAAGATCCACTGCCTGTTTGACCATCCTCGTGAAGACTTCCTCTGCTAGAATAAACAAATATGGTGAGAGAGGATCCCCCTGTCGAACTCCTATAGAAGACTGGAAATACCCTCGATATGTTCCATTAAGCATCACGGAAAAACTGCAATTCTGAACACAATTTTTTAGAAGGCCAATAAACTTCTCAGAAAAACCATAAGCATATAAAGCCTCCCATAGAAAGCTCCACTCCAACCTATCATATGCCTTCATCATATCAAGTTTTAACATAATATTCCCACCTCTAGTCTTTTTGTTAAAGCTACGCAATAATTCCTGCGCCAACAAAACATTCTAAAAAATGCTACGGCCTTTAACAAGCGCACCTTGTTCTTCTGAAATAATACTAGGTAATAAAGGCTTAATTCTTCCAACTAAAATTTTTGAGAAACACTTATAAATAACCGAACACAAACTTATTGGACGGAGATTAGCGAAACTATCTGGGTGGTTTGTTTTAGGGATAAGCACCAAAAAAGTAGAAGTATAGTAAGGACCCAAAGGCATTACTGAAAAAAATTCTGCTTTAAGCACATCTGATCCCACAATGTCCCAACAAGAAATAAAAAAACTGGCCCCAAAACTGTCAGGCCGCGGGCTACTATCCTCTGAAATAGACTTCATTGCTTTTAAAGTTTCCTCCATAGAAGGTAATTTAACAAGATTGACATTCTCCTCCTTAGATACAGTCGATTTAACCAACTTTCGTATGTCTTCTTTTGCACCGATATGCACCTTAGACTGCAATAGCTTGTGAAAATAATCCACTACACCATCACGCACGTCAATTGGAGTCCGAAGCACCTGGCCACCATGCAGCTCCATATGTTCAACCCATGCCTTCCGTCTATGATCCCTGAAAACACCATGAAAAAATTTAGTATTCGCATCTCCTTCTTTTATCCATTTCGCTTTAGCCTTTCGAGCCATGAAAATTTCTTCTTTATGAAGCCACTCATGCAACCCCTTCCAAGCTTCCTGTAAATGAATCTCATCCTCTGCTTTTCCCATCTCAAGAATCTTTCATTCCAGTTGAATAATCCGGTCTTCCCATCGTGAAATATTAGCAAAAATATTCCTAAAGGACGTGCGATTCCACACCTTTAACGATTGCTTTAGACGTTTCAACTTAACGGCCAGTTCTGAAGACCATCAAAATTTGTCGGCACCTCCCAGCTCTTGACCACTACCTCTCAGAACTGAACATGTGTAGTCCACATACGTTGAAAAAAGAAAGGCCTTGGACCATAAAACTGACTAGCAAGTGAATTCTTTAGATGCAGCAGACAATGGTCCGAAGTGCTTCTGGCCAACGTAAACACTTTCACAGACAGAAAACTTCGTAAAAATTCCTGATTTACCAGGATTCGATCTAACTTTGCCCATATACGGCCACACCCTGCTTGCCCATTACACCACGAATATTTTGAACCTTCTTCTTGTGGTTCCATGAGACGACAATTTATTATACAGTGATTGAAATCATCTTTAGCACCCTGTGATTTTAAGAGTCCTCCAATTTTTTCATGATCATCTCGGATGACATTAAAATCCCCTCCAACCACCCAAGGAATATCTTGTCTTTGAATCAACTCCAATTCTGGCCAAAGATGAACCTCCCAGCTTGAAAAAAACTCGCATATATAAACGATAATAGCATCTCCTTCTCACCTTTCTTATATATACCAGAAATCTGTTGCTTTGTACTGGAAACCAATTGCATAGATACATTCTTCTGCTAGAACACCCATATTTTTCCTTCCTTCTGTTGATTGGGCATAAAACTTGCAAACTTCAACTTCCTTGCCCATTTCTATATACGGCACTCCTCAATAAACTGTTCCAAAATAGCCAACACATTAGGATGCGTCTCACAGATATGCTTCTGTAATTGAAGAAACGAACTACCCACCCCCCGAACATTCCACACCAATATATTTTTTTAACATATTAATCATGTTTGGATGATCGAGTAATCATACTCGGAAGAACATTAGCACCCCTTTTCTTATTCTTTAACTTCACAACTGGCACCTCAACTTCCTGGTTCGACTCCATTCCTATTCCCTCTCTACTTTTTACCCGTTCAATACCATTTACTTCCTAATTCACACCTTGTACCTACACTTCTACATTAAAAAGAACATCTGATTCCTCCTCAATTATCACATCCTGTGACCTAATGTTCTCAACATCCAGCTGCCTTGCCATTCCCTCCTTAACTCGACATGACTCTAATACTTCTTCAACTAGGTCCTCCTTTACACATTGGATACTTCCATGTTAATCTTGCATGTTTTGTATAGGACACAAACCCATCTCTGTTAAGCATCCATGCTCCCCTGTTTTCTCATTAATATCCATGACGCTCTTCCATCCAGAACCACTATCTACCACCGGATCAACTATTGTTTCTAATTCAATGTTGACTATTTCTTCCAGAATTAACGATGCTTCTTCTTGGATTTTATCAACCCCATGTGTATCCTTCAGAGAATCAGCTGTGTTTATCGAACAGCTTCTTCTTTTATCCCCTTCCGCATTCAATTCCTTATCACTCAACTCCATTCCTCCTCCTTCAATACATAAACACGTTTCCCCATCTTGATGGATTACATGTTGCTCATTCACTGTTAAAGATGATACCATCACCCCATCCTATCTCACGTACAAAATTGGAAGTTCAATTTCATTTTCCTCCTTTTGTTGAGATTGCACTAGATTCGTCTTGTTCACCGACTTCCACACCTGTTTATTCCTCTCAGATCTCTTCAAATCTGCTTTAGACTGAGGGACACTTTTTTTCTACTGTCCTGCATTCAACTTTTCCCTTCTACACGTAGTTTCCGAATGACCTTGAATACGACATGTTGAACAATATGCTGGTAAAGTTCCAAATACCACTTCTTGAAAATGACTTCCTGAAAATGACTTCCTGTTTTATTAGGAGGACCAATCCAGAAATAGCTCTTGTGATCTTTCGATACGTCCATCTTCACACACATTCTTGCACCCTCTGGCCTTGAAACACAAGTTGTTGCATTATCTCTTCTCAGATATCTCCCATAAGACCCTACAAAAATCTTTAACGTTGACTCAATGAAAAAATGTGGCTATAGCCATGGTAAGAATATCCACATCGGAGCCAACACCGATTCCTCATATTCATTGAAGGCAGGAGTCCAGTGAAAGATTTTATATGGAACATATGCAATATCCATGACTTCCCTGGACATGGTCGTAACAAAATCTGCTTCATTAGTCAGCCGCACCAACACATTACAAGCCCTCCTCATAGCACCAACAACTGGCATAGAGATTAATCCCCAGCGGTTTTTAATATACCCCCGAATGACGTCCAGAGAAGGGCGACTCCGCTGGAATGATAAAACTACAGAAAATCGAAATGGAGCCACCGTTCGATTGATCTCCTCTTTGTTGAAAACAAAACACAACTCCCCCTCAATCAACTTTGCCTCTCACATAGGAACCACTACCTCTGGCCAACGTAAACACTTTCACAGACAGAAAACTCTGTAAAAATTCCTGATTTACCAGGATCCGATCTAACTTTACCCATATACAACCACACCCTGCTTGCCCATTACACCAAAAATATTTTGAACCTTCTTCTTGCGGTTCCATGAGACCACAATTTATTATACAGTGATTGAAATCATCTTTAACACCCTGTGATTTTAAGAGTCCTCCAATTTTTTCATGATCATCTCGGATGACATTAAAATCCCCTCCAACCACCCAAGGAATATCTTGTCTTTGAATCGACTCCAATTCTCGCCAAAGATGAACCCTCCCAGCTTGAAAACAACTCGCATATATAAACGATAATAGCATCTCCTTCTCACCTTTCTTATATATACCAGAAATCTGTTGCTTTGTACTAGAAACCAATTGCATAGATACATTCTTCTGCTAGAACACCCATATTTTTCCTTCCTTCTGTTGATTGGACATAAAACTTGCAAACTTCAACTTCCTTGCCCATTTCTGTATACGGCACTCCTCAATAAACGGTTCCAAAATAGCCAACACATCAGGATGCGTCTCACATATATGCTTCTGTAATTGAAGAAATGAACTACCCACCCACAGAAGGTGCAACTTACTACACATGTGGCTCTAATGACAATAGTAGTAAAATGGTGCACTTATTGGAGTTGGGGCATCATTACGACAAAAGGATGTGTTTCTTGTCAAATAAGGTTGTAAAGTTTTTTAAGAAGATGTGAGAAGAGGGATGCAAGCCTACTTTGATCAATTTTAATGTATTTCTAAATGTGTATGGAAAAATTGGTAAACTTTGGAGTAAGATTTTGGATAAGAGTGTTGAGGTTTACCTTGGGTTGTACTCCTATAATACGCTTATCCACTGCTGTTGGCGTGGCTCATTGTATGAAGCAACAACTGGAATAATAGTAGCTCTTTCAGAAGTTTGCAATTCATAAGTGATTGCAAGAGTTCAAATCGGTCTTGTAGATGATAAATATATTATGAACCCAACAGTGAAGGAGATGGAAGAAATTGAGTTGTACGTTTTGCTAGCCGGTACAGACAATGCAATATTGGTGATAGAGGAATTGCAGATGGGCTGTTTATAAGTTGTGTGGCATCTTGTTCCAAACTTTGGGCTCTAATTATGGATGTTTAAGGACTCATTAGTGACAATGTTGAAGGCATTTTTGAGATAGCAGGCTCGAGCCATCAAATCTATGAGAAAACTGATGCCCTTGGTCACTAGGACTATTCATCCGGGCTGAGTTTTTTCCCGACCAGGTCCGGAATCCAGAAAATCGGATTCCGGTTCCGAGTATACCCGGTTCGGGTACCAGGTTTTAAATCTGAAACCCGGGTTAACAACCCGAAACCCATTTTTTTTTTTAAATATATAAATGCCCTTGGTTTTACTGGGACGTGGTTGAGGATGCTCCATTCACGGCGCAAAAAGATTTTCCTGATGTAATTCTTTTTTCGGTAATTCTCATGGTTATTGAGTAAATTTGTTGTTAAATGGTAGATGAATCCTTTTGAAATTTCGAAACTCAAAAGCCATATCTTTATCGGTCGGTTCTTCTCAGATCCTTGTAGTGTAGAACAACAAAATCTTCAGAATGGTAAAGGTATGGAAATAAATACGAGAAATTTGGAAAAGGTATGGAAAGAGAGATCCAGAAAATGATTGCTTACTTTTTGTATCTTTAAATGGTGTTGCGGCTACTGCCCATTGAAATATATATTGTAGACCCGAAGTTCATCAGTTAGTTACAACGCAGAGATCCAGTCATCCAGATTTCCTACTGATCATGGCAGATCGATTTTGCATGTGTTGCGCTCCATATGTTGCAGTGGAAGCCACTAACCATCTACGTCAAATTAAATGAGATTATCAAAACATTCAAACGGACGAGTGAAAAAAAATAATCCCGGAACCCAGAATTTGAGTTTTACAAAACCTGTATTCATCCGGGTTCTGGCCCGGATTAGACCCGAACTAATCTGGTCTGGGTTCCGGCCCGGATTTAAAATCCGGGTTCTAGTCTGGGTGTACTCGGATTCCTGGGTTGGAACTCGGATAAACACCCTTATTGGTGACGATGGGAACACCACTGCTGTGATTGGCAAGGACTTTGTTATTGGACTTGCTACTCTATCTCTTTTGCTCAATTTTTTTAAGGGTTGCATTAATGTTCTCAACCTTGAGGACAAGGTTCTTTGAAGGGGTGGATAATATAATGAACCTAATTAACGTGGGCATGCTTAATGGCCCTTTAGCAAATTTGTCTTCTTTGTTGTTTGGTTGAATTACTGAGTTTGTTTTAGTGGGCTGAATTTGTGATGTTGGCCCAGAAGATTTATCAACTTTAGTTATTTGTCTTAGTTTGGCCCAGGGCCTTATTCATTGCTATCCAATTAGGGGTCCCTTCCAGTATATGTATTGGAGGTAGTCGTTTGTGGTGGGTATTCTGGAACCTTAAAGAACTTGTTTGATTTCCTGAAGGTTGAGGTACCTCGAATACCCTGCGTAATTACAGCATATATGAAGTAGCTTTCATTTCCATTTCTATTGCTTCCATCGATTTACATGCATCCATTACGATTGGTTCTATTCAAACTGTGGGGTGTATAGCACAAGAAGCAAGAAGACACTGAAAAATTTTGTGTTGTGCCATCACGGTATCAGATTGAGTTTTTTGAAATTTTATGAATCTGTGTACTGATTTGATTTTGAAGTGCAAATGAAAAATGGATTGATCTATTTCGTGATGCTTTGTGAATCTATGTAGATGGGGCTAGATGCTTTGTGAATCTGTGTACATGTTTCAAGCTACTTGATGTTTAAGTCGAATGCCCATGTGTAGAAGAAGAATCCTCAAACCCCGCAAGTCTAACTACTTTATTTTGATCTGCAACTTGTTCATGCTTTGGAGGACCATGGGCATTTGATAATGATATAAAAACCTAACCTAACTAACCTAACCATGGGCATTTGCCCATGCTTTGGAGGACCATGGGCATTTGATAATGATATTTAATTTGATCATGTCAACGGTCAACATAATTTGAAATGATTTAAATACTTTATATTTTATTCTAAATAAATACTATCCATGCATTGAAAGTTCATTAGGCTATATATATAACACTCGTTGACATGATTTTATCTATTTGATTCTCTATCGTGTATGCTTTTGTTAGAACTTATGAAAAAAATATGGTGTAAAAGAGCAAAAGGAAAACAATTATGAGGAAATAAAGATTTTATCAGATTGAATATACTTACTTGGGCTGTCTTAGAACTTATAGGCTTATATATAATCTAGGTATGATAATCAGAAGTAGTGCAAAAGTGGATCCAATCCTATAATTTTTCTTTTTTGATAAAAATATAGACTTCATTTCATTCCATAAAGGAAGTTACGTCTGTGATTCAAGTTACAAGCCAAACTAAACATCTGTTGTAAGCTCCCCTGTACACAAAAACTTTGTGACGGACATTGTCTAAACTTCAAGAAACTCTAAAAAAGAGAGTATCAATTTCTATATAAAACAAAAAAAATGACAACCCGCATCAAAACTCCATCCTCCAAAGGAGGAGAAGTGAACAACATACCCATCCTCCTAACCAGAGGAGGGAGGAACCAACCACCACTATGGACAAAAATCCAATAGCCTATTTCAATTATAAACTAACACAAACAAACACCAAAATACAGACACAAACACACAAAACACACACCAACCACCAAAATACGCGCCACCCTGGGAGGAAGCTGATCGGTTGATCTTGAAGGTGCTGGAGTCGCTGGACCCTGAGCTGCAGCACATGGCATCGACAAAAGAAAATTTGTTGTGGCACGTGGGCACCATAGGCTCCCTTTGATCAGTGCATGGGTGCAATGCGTCACTCCGATTGGTGCCCAATCCAGTCGCCTACGAGATCAGCGGGTGAGGGTTCCCCCGGTGGGGTGCGTATAGGAAGATAGCCACCGGAGAAGCTCAGATCTGACTTATCTCCCTTATTCCGACTGAAAAAAAAAAAAAAAAATTAAAAACCAAGACTAGATGGAGAAAAACTAGACAAAGAAGTAAGAGGGGAGGGAGGGAGGGAGGAGGAGCGGAGGCTTCCCCTCCGGTTGGACCTAGATTCGGAAGTTCTTTTTTTGAGAGATGCAAGAGCTTCTCTCTCTAGATGTTTCAAACTGAGCCTTCAGATCAAATCCTATAATTAAGATCCTGCAATCATACTAATTCTAGCATAATTAATTTAATTAAGCATATGCTTGACCTAGCTAAAAATGATTGATATTGATTTTCCTCTCTCTCTCGTCAACAAGAATGTATCAAAAGTGTTTCTTGTGTTCCAATTAATATCGTGAAGTCAGATATATGTTATCATGCTTGGTGAAGAAAATTGACAAGGCAATTCATTCTTAAAATTAAGGAAAACTCAAACAACTATTGTACGTAGCTCAAAAATATTAAGATAGTTGTTCAGTTTGTTTTCCTTGTTTTGTTCCCTTTGTGTGCATTTCAGCCCTATAAGGGAGAGCCTATTACTTGAGGCTGAGACACCTTTTTATTAAGCCCACTATATAAAAGGTGTAAGTTCAGGAACTGCTTGTCACCTCACAACATCCCATAAACTCCATCTCAATCCACTTTGAAAAGACTCCCAGAAAGAAAAACAAAGGCAATGGCATTAGGAATATGAAATCTTCTGCCTTCATGTGTTTACCTTTTTGTGCTTATATGCTTAGTCACATGTTTTAAGTTAATGTGTATAACTCATGTTGAGAGAGATGATGGTATTAGTTGATCACTTTTATTCATGACTTAGATCAATCATTTACATAAGGATAACATATTTTATTTAAATGATCTCACTACAACAAATACATGCTTTTGCTACGATTTTTTTTTCAGTAATAGTTATCGGCCGATAAAAACCAGATATTAGGGGCACTTTCTATTCTTCGCATTGACTTATAGGATCACAATCAATCTGCATCCTTTTGCAGTGACTATTGGTTGCAACAAAAGGTATCATATCAAATAACGTCTGAATAAGTGATGATTTATAGAATCGCCCTTTTGTTTTGTATATGCTATGAGATAGTCTTGCCACAATTGTCTTCTTCAGCCATTTGTTAGATTCAATCCATTAAAACCATGGCAAGAAGTTTATTGCGTCAATTGATTTCTGCGGCACAACAACTCGCCGCAACATATCACGTCCAACATCGACTTATCTAATCCTCACGAGGTCTATATTTTATTGCAGCAGGTGTTAGTCGCCGTTAAAGCTTGCCGCTAGAACTGATTTCGCACAAATAATTGTAGCATCGACCGACAAATCGCTGCTATAACTCATTGTATATATAATGTACTATTTTTTGACAAGGTTGTACGCGCATTTTGGCACTGTTTTGCTTGGGTGCCTCAATTCTCTCTTTCTTCCTTGAACAAATTGTTGCCGCTGCTACTATTACAGCAATGCTGTTGCTGTGTCGTCGCGTCGTCGCATGTAAACTTAGTAGGACCCCATGTTTTGTGGCCCATGGCCAAGCCACCAGCCATGTCGAGATAGGCTGGACAGGGCCAGCCTCGCCCACCCCATGGGCTCATGCATGCCATGGGTCAACTTGGCCCATGCCAACTATGTTATTTCTTATTTTTTATTTTAATTTAATTAATTATTTTTCAATAGACCTATTGGGGGTTTTCAAGTTGTAATCCTTAGAAATAGGACCCTTAGTCTTTGTATTTACATCTTTTGGCAAATTCCCTAGAGGAGGATTATTTTGTTTAGGAGATCAATAATCGGTGCTAGGCATTTGGGCTTTTTGGATGCAATTCGTGAATCCCAAAGAGAGGATCACACCTTGCAATTCATGAATAGGTGTGATTCATTTATCTTGTTCTTGCAACTTGGTGCAATTCGTGAATCCAAATTGTTGTTATCCTTGTTTTTATCAAGTTATTAATTCATGAGGTTTATTTCAACTGTTATGCAATGCATGGATCATTAGTTGATTTGTTACCTTTTGTTCATTCAAGTTCTTAAGTATTTTACTTTGTTCTTGAGTATTCATTATTTTGTTCTTGGTGTTCATTCTTCCATTGCTCATTTAATCCATTCCATACCATATACTCGACCACCATATTGTTTGTCATTCTTTCCATAAGTTTGTCCATCTTCCATAAATTGATTCCTTCATACAATTTGCCCTAGCCGCCACTCACTCATACCATATTAGTGTTCCTCAACTTTAGGAACCCTAATCCCCTCCATATCAATCCATATAGCCCATAACCTCCACTTTCCATATTCGGCTACCACAAAGCCTTCATCCATCACATCCATAAAACTCTAGCCGCCCACCTCAAGCCCTATAAGGTAACTCATTCCTTTTAGGAGTCTTGACTTCCTCACATTCAAATTCAAATCCCATTTCAAATCCCTTAATTTAAGGAATTGACAATCACATTCAATCCCTTAAATCACTCTTCCTAAAATCTCTCTAGTCAACAATTGACTTGCCATCCTAGTCCAAATTCGAATTCCCCTCTTCCCTCAAAGATTCCCTCCATCTTGCAAACCTTCCATATCCATTTCCAAATCATCCAAATCTAGCTAAGCTTCCAAAGACCAAGTCAACCCTAATCCTACCATACCCATTTTGGCAACCCTAGTTGCCTTACACTCAAAACCCTAATTTTTCACTCTTCCACCTCATTCCCAAACCCTAGCATCATCCTAAACTCCAACCCTAAGCCAACTCTTCCCAATCTTGAAATCAACCCTAGCCACCCCCACAAAACCCTAGCTACACTTCACTATACCAACCCTAATTACCATCTAAGTAGCCCAAACATCAAGGGCACCCTTCAAGCCGTCCACATTACCTCAAACACCCATAATCATCACTTAGATCATCCAAAACCCTAACCTTACCTCACTCATCCAACCCTAACCCATCATCTTTGCGCCACACTCAAGGACAAGTCCCAAGCCGCCCACATTGATTTGCCCTCCCTAAACACTTAGCCTACCCAAGTTCATCATCATCATCATCATTCCATCACCCAAACACCAACCCTTTGTGGAAGGCCAAGCAAGTTGGCAAGGTCACTCGATCATTATCCTTACCAAGGCAAGCTCGTGGTCCTTAGTGTTAGGGACAAGACTAGGGTCCCTAACAAAACAGCTCGTCTGTCTCTCATTCTTCCACCGTCGACTTATCTCTCTCTATAAGTCTCATGAAGGCCCTCTCCCTCCCTCCCTCTATCTCACTAATTAGTGCTGCCCTAGCCTCTCTCTATGCCAGCTCCCTCCGTGAAATTTTTCCATCGTGTCACTGTACCAGCCCAGCTTTTTAGAGCGCCGGCCACCTTCTGCGGTAAACTCTCTACTTCAACTACAATAGTACTCTGTGTCGGGTAGAAAATAACATATATATAAGCTACAATACAACAATACTAATTGATATCTTTTTTATTCTCTATGAAATTTGACATAGCTGGAGAATATTACCAAAATCTGATGGAACCAAAATGGAAACTCTCAAATCCTATAAAAGTGTAAATTTTGGCTAAAACTAGAGCTTTTGACAAAAGTCCAAACCAATAGAGACATAGATCCACATTGGACTAGCCATCCCAAAGTCAAAATAATAATATAATATTATGTATTTTAATAATAATTTTTTTAGTTTTTTTTAATATTTTGCAAATACACATTTAATCTCCACAAAATGCCTATCATAGATCAAATTCAGCAATATTTCCACCAACATTTAATCTCCGTAGTTGAGAAATCCACCAACTTCAACATGTACCAAACCAAAAAATGAATCGAAATTCACATTTATTGTGATTCATTTGTTGGGAACATTTGTAGTTGTTGTTGTTGGGAACATTTAATTTGGTGGGCACAAAAAAATTGTTTTGTTGTTGTTTGGGTTTCTTTGTTGTTGTGTTGAAATGAGAACTTAGAAAATGTTTATACTGTAGTAATTGGAAGGAAATATTATTATGATGGATGTGGATGATGGGTGTGGATGATTTTGAGAGTTAATATTTTGTAGTAGTTGGAAGGAAATATTATTATGATGGATGATTTGGATGTGGATGATTTTGGGTGTGGATGATGGATGGTGGATATTATTTACTTTTAGATTGTAAATTTTTTGACATCTAGTATGCATGCATTATATATTATGAATTACTGATTACTAAATTATTTACTTTTAGATTATAATTTTTGAAAAAATTGAAATTTGAAAGCCTACAAAAAAATTCTTTTTTAAAAAATGGGTCAAATATGAAGTTAAAAAAAAATCCAAAAAAAAACTCAAAATCGGACTCCCCTCCAACAAGTCAGAATTGGAGACGGAGCGAATGATACATTTCGGAGTTGGAGGTCGGAGTCGACTTCCAACAAAGTCAAAGTCAGAGTTGGAAGTTGGCCATACTAACTCCGACTTAGTCGTGAAAGACTTTAATGGTTTGATTGGGGATGGATTCATGGAGGAACTTGGATTATCGTGATGTTAAAATCATTTAAAGAAGCTTGGCAGTAGGATTAATTGGCATGTTTCACTTGGATTATCATGATGTTAAAATCATTTGAAGAAAATTCCCCTTCAAGAAGAGATATTGGGACTGACCTGAAGAAAGAAACATATTTTGCACGCAAGTCGTACAGCACATTTTTGCAGGATTTGGGCATGAGGCTGGTCATGTGAGTCCATAATTACCAAATATTTCCTTGTTCTTGCAACACTTGTGGTTGTTTGTTTCAGAGCTTTTGTAGGTTTCAAAATGCACAATTAAATCTGATTTTGGTTTGAGTTTTTTGTTAAATCATCAAAGAAAAATCTGGAAGCTAAAAGAAAGACAAGTATGAGCAGTTAGCAGCTTTAATTTATTTGTTATATAAATTAGGTACTATATGTTTCAATTTCTTTTGCATCTTCTTTGGTGACAATATTGAATTTTCTTCTTTCGATGATGCTAATTTTTCTCATATAAAAGGGCACTGAACTAAGTGATTCCGCGCTGCTACATGTACGAAGACCTTTACGCCCTGCTTTTTACGCTCGGACGTGGCACTCTACTACGATTTGCAACCCATTTTCGTTTTAACAATCCAATCTCTCCCATTTTTGTAATGTATAAAATTTATTATTTATTTTGTAATTTCTCAAATTATAGATTAATATATAATTTTAAAGTTAGCAAGTTCTATGTACTCTTTTTGAAAATAAGTGAAATCTACTTTTAAAACATTAATTTTAGGAAAATACTACTCTTCCCGGTGGTTTTTTTTTTAAATTATTTTACTTAGTAATTAAGGAAGTATTTTTTTAATAATATTGTGATTTCTTTATTTTTTTAAAAAAATATTTAAAAATATTAAAAAAATACATGTAAAAAAACAATAAGCAAAATCCTAATATAACTAACAGTAGCTCCCAACGGGAGCTTGGAGTAGTGGCTGTAGAGCCACCTTTAATTTTATCATATACATTTCATATTTATTCATTTTTTTAAAGAAAATACACGAATCTTGCCCATTCTAAGATTACAGACATTATTTCTCCTTTTTTTACTCATTACAAATAGGATATGCGATAATTATAGTTTTGCTCTATATTTATTTTCTCACATTCAGTTTGAATAAAGTGGATAAAAGTAAGATTTACATAAAAAATAATTTTTTTAACAATAAATTCTAGTTTTTTAAAAGCACACAAAATTTGTATATTTTATGATTATATTTAATATTAGTTGAAAAAGGAAAAAATATACCGATTGAATGGTATCTAGTGGGTCTGGACGCTTGACCTCTTTTATTTAAAGAAAAAAAGAGAGTACGTCAGTGCGTAAAAGTCTTCGTATCTATAGCATTTTTCTTTAGATATTTTAGGATGTCTGGTAAAACAGAAATAATCTACCCATCAGCCGGTTTACCACCTCACACCCCCCACACCCTACGTAACAATCCGAGTTTACTAATAAGGGAACCGATTCTGCCTTAACCAGTTGCAGACCTACCTTATGTCTAAGGGGGCCATGGGCCCCCCAAAGTTTTTAAAAAATCTAAAATATACCCTATATGTTATTTAGAATTCTATAAATATAGCAAATGGTCCCCCAAAAAAATTCACAATCCCCATATGTTCTTTAAAATTTTTGAAAATCTCAATATACCTAAAAATATTTTTCTTCAATTTTTTCCCTATAGCTCCAAAATTTTGTATAATTTTTATATATTATTTATTTTCAAGGATGTGGCCTCACCAAAATTAAATTAAAATTAAGTTTAGGAAAATTAATAAACTTTTTAATATGGTTCAAGTTTTTTTTGTTATACAATATTTTTTGTTATACGATATTAGACTTCTTAATGTGGAATCCAAAGTAAAAATATAAAAAAAAATCATTTAAGATTGATGATTTACATGAAAAATAGTTGAGAGGTTTTATCCTCTAGACTTTATTGAGTAAAAAAAAAATTATTTAAGTTCTTAATTATAGCATTATATGCTTAATGTGACACAGAAATATTTACATTTTGCATGAAACTTGATAAATTAGCTAACATACTAGAATGAAAGATGACATTTTAAAAGATCACTTGATAGTTTTATGAAGAAAATAAATTTTAAATATTTCATTATAAAAATAATAATGGATTAATATTATTCCATGAAATATTATCGTTAGAAATTTAAAACATATATTAAGTTGTGTTTTTTAGAATTTTATTTCTATGTATATGTAACAAATTATTGAGATCTAATTTTATATAGTTATATCTTTTTGATTTTTTAGTTTTGATTTTATTTTATATAAATGTGTAACACAATAAAAAAGTTGGTCCCACCTTATAAAAGTTCCTGGTTCTGCCACTGGCCTTAACCCCTTCATCTCCCCCACGAAACCCTCCCCTTCATCTCCCCTCTTCTCTGTGATTTCCCCCACGAAATCCTCCCATTCATCTCCCCCCTTTGTGCCTTGTGTGTAAAAAACTTGATAAAAAAACAAAGTGAAAATCAAACCAACCCAAAACTAAGATCGAGGAGAGAGAGAGAGAGCGCTTAAGGAGAGAGAGGATTTGGTGTGAGAGAGCTTGATGTGTGAGAGAGAGATCGATGAGAGAGAGAGAACTCGATGAGAGAGAGGGGTGGAGGTTCGGTGAGAGAGAACTTGAGAAGAGAGAGCTTGATGAGAGAGAGAGGGGGTTCGATGAGAAAGAGAGCTTGAGGAGAGAGTTGAAGAGAGAGCTTGAGGAGAGAGAGAGGTAGAAGAGAGAGAAAGAGCTTGAGGAGAGAGGTTGCTGAGTGAGATGGGTCTGACATATAAAAAAAAGCCATGTCAAGTATGGAGTGTAGGGTGAATAATAGTTGATGTATATCATATCTCTTTTATTAATAGTATGGGGTGGAGGATAGCGTTTCTTTTCTCTCTTACAATTCAATTATTATTTATTTACTATTTATAAATAAAATAATATTTATTTTTAATTTCAAACACATCAAATCAAGATCAATCTCCTATAATATCTCCTAAGAATATTTACATAATTACAAAGATTTCTCCTATAATCCAGGGAGAGTTGATAGAATAAATTCAGAAACTTTCCAACACTCCTCCTTAAGCTGGTTTGAAGATGGCTTCCATAGCCAGCTTGCCGATCAAATTTCAAATTGCTTCTTTGGTAGTCCTTTTGTAAGTATATCTGCTACTTGTTCAATAGCAGAGATATACGGTAAACAAATCAGTCCACTGTCCAACTTCTCATTTATAAAATGCTTGTCAACCTCAACATGTTTTGTTCTATCATGAAACACTGGATTGTGAGCAAAGCTATGACAAATTTGATATCGCAATACAATTTCATAGGTAGTGGATTAGTGACATTCAATTCTTCCAATAATTTTTTAATCCACAACACTTAATAACCAAAAGTTGATCTTCTATTGGTTATATTCTCAGCCCAATCTACATCAGTGTATACCTCAACTTGTAGATGTTTATGGTTTTCAAACAATAGACCTTTTCCTGGAGTTCCCTTTAAATATCTCAGGATTCTATAAACTGCATCAAAGTGGTCAGGCCCTGGTGAGTGCATGAATTGGCTTACCATACTGACACCAAAGGCTATGTCAGAATGTGTATGTGATAGATAAAGTAGCCTTCCAACCAATCTTTGGTACTGGTCTCTATTGGTTACTTCTTCAGGCTTGGCAAGTTGTAGTTTAAGATAAGGTTCTATAGGTGTCTCAGCTACTTTACGCCCTAGCAAACCTGTTTCTCCAGCAAGTCAAACACACATGTTCTTTGTGAAAAAAAAAATACCTTTTCTTGACCTTGCAAATTCCATACCTAGAAAATACTTCAAGTCACCCAAGTCTTTAATCTCAAATTCATTAGCAAGCATTTGTTTTAATTTCTCAAGTTCCTTGTTGTCATTACATGTCAAAATAATATCGTCAACATAGACAATTAGAATAGCAACCTTCCCTTCACTTGAGTGCTTATGGAGCATGGTGTGATCAGCTTGACCTTGGCAGTAACCATGACCCTTTACAACCTTCCCAAAGTGTTCAAACCAAACTCTTAGAGATTGCTTGAGCTCATACAATGATTTTTTCAATTTACACACCTTATCTCTTCCCAAGATCACCTTCAAAACTTGGTGGTAATTCCATAAACACTTCATCCTCTAGGTCTCCATTTAAAAAGGAATTATTTACATCCAACACGTGTAAGGGCCAGTTAGAATGTATAGATATGGAGAGTTACACTCAGATTGAGTTTATCTTGGCCACTGGAGCAAAAGTTTCTTGATAGTCAATTCCGTATGTTGGTGTAAACCCTTTTGCAACGAGTCTCGCCTTATATCTCTCTATATTGCCATTAGCCTTGCATTTAACAGTAAACATCCATTTGCAACCTACATTTTTCTTTTTTTTTTTAGCAAATCAATAATTTTCCAAGTACCGTTGTTCCGTAGTGCATTCATCTCTTAAAAAATTGCTAACTTCCAATTCAGATGATCCATAGCTTCCTGAATGGTCCTTGGAAAAAATATATGAGAAATATTGGATGTAAAGGCCTTATGATTATGAGAGAGCCTGTGATATGATAAATATTTGGCAATGGGGTGTGTGGTACAAGTTCTAACTCATTTCTTAATGGCTATAGGTACATCAAGGTTAGTAGATTGATCAGCTGGAAGTGTAGTAGAAGGATTATGTGGGATTTCCAAATGACCAATTTTTGGAAGTGATGATTGATTTTGCTCTTGAATTTTGGGATGATCCTTAGTATTAGAACCATACCTGCCTCTGGTATAAACATGAAGCTCATAAGAGGGATTATTTTGTAGCAATTCTCCCCCTGTTTGTGATTCCTTTATGCTTTGTACACGCATATTGGGATTTCCATTTTTTTCAATATTTAAAATTTTAGTTCCTTGAATGTTTTTAGAGGGATGTCAATGTCAAGCAAAACATTAAGCATTGGTATAGAAGTTTGCCAAAACTGATCTTCACTACTCTCTTTTTCCCCTTGAAGATAAGTTTGGTTAAAGTAAGACTGATTTTCAACAAAAACAACACCCACACTGATGTGAATTTTTTTTTTTTGTTTTTGGATTCAAACATTTGTACTCTCTCTTATTGGGAGCATATCCAACAAACACACATTTTTAAGCCCTAGGATCAAGTTTAGATCTAAGATGAGATGGAATATGAACAAAAACAGTGCATCCAAATACTTTTATAGGCAGATCGAAAATTATCCTATTATCAGGAAATGATTTTTTTAGGCATGCCAAATGAGTGATATACTGCAGCACACGGGTAGGCATTCTATTAATAAGGTAGTAAGCAGTTAGAATAATCCCTTCACAAATATTTTGGAATATGCATAGAAAACATTATAGCATGTGGAACCTTAAGTAAATGAAGATTTTTTCTTTCAACGATGTCATTTTGTTGTGGGGTGTCACGACACATGGATTGATGTTGAATCTCTCTTTCTTTCAAAACATTTCCCAAAACTTGGTTGAAATATTTTGTACTATTATTCGTACAAAGTATGCTTATTTTTGTATGAAATTGATTTTCGATCATACTATAAAGATTATTAAATAATATTTCAACTTCACATCTTTCATTCATAAAAAATTCCCATCAAATCTGAGTATGATCATCTATAAAGTCACAAACCATTTTTTTCATGATAAGGTAGTAACCTTAGAGGGATCCCAAACATCACTATGAATCAAATAAAAAGGTTTTGATGCATGGTAGTCTTTTGAATTATAAGGAACTCAATGACTTTTTGATAAATGACAAACGTCACAATGAAGAGAAGTACAATCCAAATTTTTAAACAGACTAGGCAACAAATATTTTAAATAAGAAAAACTAGGATGCCTTAATCTAAGATGCCAAAGTATTATTTGCTCACACACAGGGATTGAACTAGTCCTACCACTCAAGCCCTTAGCTTGTTTATTGCTGAATAGGGTATCATCAAAATAATAAAGGCCATTGATCATCCTAGCACTGCCAATCATTGCCCTCGAGCTTTGATCCTGAAATTCACAGTAAGAATAAAAAAAATATGATATGACAATTAGAATCACGGGATAATCTACTAATAGATAGAAGATTGCAAGTAAGTTTATGAACATGAAGGACAAATTTTAATTCTATTTTCCTAGAAATTCTAATTGAACCTGTTCCTGCAATGGATGAAAAACTCCCATCTGCAATCCTAACCTTTTTATTACCCAGACAAGGATAATAAGATTGAAATAATTGAGATATACTGGTCATATGGTCTGTTGCACCTAAATCAATAATCCATGGTGCAAAGGCTAAAGAACTAGAATAGGCACTCGATATATTACCTGTTTGGGCCAAGGAAACCAGATATTGGATTGGATTTCAGCAGTTGAAGAAGTTGATCCATCTACTCTGAACTTAGAACATTGGTCTGGGCTTCATTTGCTCTAGGAATCATTTGGTTGTTTCCTAGTCCAGGTTTGCTGCTCTTCCATTTGTTGGTTTTCCATGTTGTTTCCAGCAGGTTTCTTGGGTATGGCATGGCTTATTACAATTGTCACACCATACTCGAGATTTTTGATTGGGATATGACCATTGTACAATGGCATTAACAGCATCCAAAACAGTAGGATCAGTAGCAACCAAAGTTCTTCACTATTCCATCAGCCCCTTTTTTCTTTAGCATAACATTCTGATGACAATCTTCACGTCTCACTTCAGAAAATACCTCTCCGATTGGAGGCAGAGGTTGTCTACCAAGAATCCTCCCCCCGACTTCATAAAACTCGTCATTGAGTCCAACCAAGAATTTAAAAATGCTTGCATTTTCCACCATCTTCTTCTTATAGTTGCAATCATCAGAGCTCTTCCATTCATAATTATTGAATAGATCCAAGTCCTGCCACATTCCCTTAAGGACATTAAAATATTTAGTCACATTGTCTTCCCCTTGTTGGGTCTTGTCAATGTTTTGCTGCAATTCATAAATCTAAGAATAATTTCCAAGGTCAGAATACATCTGACTAACGTTATCCCAAAGTTCTTTTGCAGTAGGATAACACATGTAATTAGTGCTAATATCTTCATCCATTGCATTCACAAGTCAAGCCATAATCATGGAATTTTCAGCATCCCATATAGCATATGAAGGGTTTGCTCTGTCAGGGGCCTTGGTGTCACCAGTAAGGTACCCAATCAAGAAGTTGGCTTCATTGAGACGGATATTTGTGATTTGGACTGAATAGGGCTCAGTATGTGATGTGGAATTTTGCAAGTATAAGAAATTGTAACAAGTAATATAGTCATAAAGACGTATGTCGAACTCACAAAGACTATTTACCTATTAACTATTGAAATTATTCTAATTCTAACTTATTTAATAATTAAGAAAACTGGTGGATTTTAAATTTTAAAAAGAAATAAAATTAAATCAACAAATGAAGACTTTACCAAACACATAAAAAGAACAATATTCCACCCAAAAAGCAAACGCTAAGGCATCCGACTCACCTAACCATTCCGATCCCATATCCTAACCATACAATCAATCAATTATCATTCTATTTGACGGCAAAGTATTCTAACTTATCTAAGACTCTCTCTCTAGTAGAATTAGAATTACCCAACATACGATAACCCACAATATGTCTATGTGAATTTAAAAGCATTTGAGCACATTAAGATTAATAATATTTCACATAAAAGCCACATAAATCACGTTGACACATTCCTATCTTTCGTTCAATTCATGGCATACATCGTACGAAGTTAAATTGGCCAAATAATTAAAAACATTAAACTCAATGATGTATACTCAAAAGAAATGATGAAATTATGATCACATAGAAATAAGATTCAAAATTTTCATGGAAAGGCTATATCGTAGCCTTAGCAATATAAATTAGCTCATAATAGAATAAAAACAAACCATAATAACTCTGGAATTCATAATGAAATTGTATAAAGAGAAGATGAAAGAGTTAAGAAGGAAATTATATGTACATCGAGAATCTCAATTGTCTACAAACTCCAATTTGACCTCCATCTTCTTCTTCTTTTTCCAAGCTTCGAATTCCTCTCCGATGGTAAAAAAAAAACTCATTTTCACCAGGCTCTGGTCATGCTCCAAATTTCTCTTATTTTCTTCATTCCTCAAAACCCTCTCTCCCCTGTTTCCCAAAATAGAATTCTCAACTTGATAGTTTTTTTACCTCTGACTTGATGCTCTCTTTTATCTCTTAAGATATTCATTTTTGGGAAGGTTTTCAACACAAAAGTTGTAGGGTTTTCTCCTAAATTTCTGTCGACACTGAGATTGCCCTTATTGAAGTTCTCTAGCAAAAGTTATGCTCTAAATACTAAAGAGTATTTCAGGAAATTCTAGAAAGGAAAGTTTCCTATTCAATTTCCATGACTCTTTAATTTATTTATTCCTAAAGAAATAAACAAAATAAATAAAAACTCTAATAAATAAGAAAATTAAACACAAACTAGCATAAAATTAGGAGTAAAAGTATGACAAAACTTGTATAGAAATTAAGCACATGATCAAATACTCCCAAACTTAAGATTTGCTAGTCCTTGAGCAAAAAGAAGAGAGAAAAAAAAAATAAACAAATAGAATATGTTGATTTCTCACAATAATTGCCTCATAGATTGTATAAAGAAATTGATTCAAGGAAAAGTATAAACATTTAACAAGTTTTTAGATTAATTCAAGAGTATGCTTAGGTTTACAAGGAAACCTTTGAGTGTGTGTGAGTAACCAATCTCAATATTGCTACTCTATTAACTTGGATCAATTTATGCAAACTTGATTGAATTATGATTGATCTCTATGAGAATGAGCTTCTCAAACTTCATATGTCTATTTTTCAAATCAACTCTCCACTAATGTAGTACAAACACACCATCAAAGATCAAAAGGTCTTAATAAAAGCTTGTAATGTTCGGCTTAAGTTAATGGCAAAAGAAAAAAATGGCATGCAATTCAAAGTAAGAAAACTCAACACAAGCTTCACAATGAAGAGAGAGAAAGTACTGCATTTACTTCCTAGAGCAACTTATGAGCAATTTATTCATCTAATTGTTTTTTAATTCCAATTTTTTCCTTTTGTTTTGTATATCCACAACCCCCAAACTTTTTTTTTTCTTTTGTACTTGGGGTTGTATTATATATATTTATAATAGAATAACAAAACTTACTCTTGCTCTTCTAACTCTTTAACGAATGTTTTCTCTTCTCCAATAACTAAGCAAATAACAAATTTTCTTGAAAAAAAAAAGTAGGATAAGTTTCTATGGGTTAAAAGGTGTGGTTATTGTGGGCTAATGAAAGAAAAATAGCCAATGTGTTTTAAGGCTCAAAGGGGTGACTAGAGATAGATAATTAGGGTAAGCTAGAAAAGCTCAAACGTTCCAAAGATGGCCTAGATAATTTCTCTAGTGGTGTGCTACCTAGGATTTCGGTAAGATCTTAGAAAATATCTAATAGGTTCTAGAGTTTGGCGAGATCTTAGAAAATATCTAATTCACATAAATATACTCTAAGCCAACAAAGCAACTTATTGATCATGATATTGTGCAATAGTGTTCAAAGGAATTCAAATAAAACAAGCTAACACAAGAATTAAGCACAAAACAAGTCAAATTTAGCATTTTCCACAAATCCAACTCAATTTCAATCAGGTAATATCATAGGCTTGTAATCATCAACCAAAAAAAAAAACAAAAGGAAAAGAGGATTTTTTTTTTGTGATTTTCAAAATTTTTAAATATATATATATTTTTGTGAAAATAAATATATACTCCAAAATAAATGACCCCTACCCCAAACTTAAGGAACACATTGTCCTCAATGTGAAGAATCAAAAGAGATGTAAAAATGAAATGATAAAAGTAAACTTCCCTGAAAATGTTGCATGAGTGTAATGGTAGGTCTGGGAAGTGTTACAGAAGTGCTATGATAAGTCTGGAGTAGGAGGTAAGTTCTCTCCAAGAATTGCATCCAAGAATTGTGGAGCAAACTAGAAATGTCCAAGAGTCCTGTCTTAGGAGTCTTGGGTTTCTAGACCTAGGACATGGCCATGGTGGTGGCCCCGCCCCGGGGTCTTCGACTTCCATGGGGGCTTCGGATGGTGGTATTCTGGTTAAGCCAACGTACATACAAGCTATGGCGAGGTAGGATGTGTCTTCCTTCAAGATGCCGATGAGGTACCCTGTTGATATCAATGGGGAGCCAGGTTTCACTTTTACAGATGTGGAGAAGTCTAAAGCAGCCGAGGACTTCCGTTTTGACTTGATGTTAAAGTTTGTACGTTTGCGTCCTCTGATAGATAAGATTAGGTGCCATATTATTAAATCGTGGGGGTTAGTGGAGAGCCCTACGATTAGTTTCATGGATGGGCGTCATGTGCTTCTTCGGTTGCAGTTGGAACGAGATTTTGTGCATGGATGGGCGTGAGAGGGTAGGTTGATGGAAGGATGTGTGTTTCGGCTATTTAAATGGACGAACGAATTTGATCTTCACATTGAATCTTCTCTAGTACCGTAGTGGCTGTTCTTACTTGGGTTTCCCATGCATCTATATAGGCAAAATTGTTTGCAGATTTTAGCCACCAGATTTATTTGGGTTCTGATCATGCAACTTTGAACCAGACGAGAGCAACGAGTGCACACATTTGTGTGGAGGTGGATCTGAAGGAAGAACTAGTGCAAGGTTTCCCGATCGTGGTATCTAAAAATAAAACAATTTGGCAGTCGGTGAAGTACAAAAAAATGGGTTTCTATTGTACTAAGTGTTGTCGACAAGGGCATACAGATGCGGTTTGCAGATTAGATGGGTACATGAAGACTTTAGGTGGTGAAAGGGCCAAGGCCCATCGACAGGCGGGTAAGGAGTTGTCAAAGGAGGATGAAGTGCCTTCAGATAGTTTGAGGGTGATTGAGGATCCGAGAGTTCCGTGGGTTGTATTGAGACTGATAAAGATAAGTAAGAAATCAAAGAATTGCCCACAGTTGAATTAGAGGACGAAGAGATTAATATAGATGATGATCAACAGATGAAAGCACTCCATTCGATGGTCTTGACAACAGAGGATCAGTCTGATGGTGATGGAAATCTGGTATGCGGAGGAGTGGTGGTAGAGGAGGGAGAACAACTGGCGGAAGCAGGGATTCCAATTGGTCAGCGTGACCCGCATGATGATGATGGGTCCGTGATGCAGACTAAGGTTAATACGCAAGTGGTGGAATGAGGTATGTTGGGAGTGATGTTGGGGGGAAATGCCGTAGAGCAGGGGCATACAGATCTGGTTTCAAAGTTGATGGAGTTAGAATGTAGAGCTAATGTTCCATATATGGAGGATTCGCCTTAGGATGGAGGTGGGATTGAGAGTGTGACACCCCTAAATTCCGCTTGGGATCGGACGGACATTTGAAGCGTTGAGACATGCAACACAAGGTTACTTGCCCCCGTTCATGACATATAAGATGCAATGTTCCTAACATGCATCTAGCATTATGCAATATTCGCAGCGGATAATATTTTTTATTTTTTTTAGCAATACTATGCACCGAACTGAAATATCTAAAATACTTAAAACATACTTTATACTTAACGACATACTAAACAACTAAGATCACAATAATAGTTCATATGGTTGTGATCAAAAGAGTGCTGGCGATTGAACTCCACAAATACTAGTAATCTGAGGTAACTACTATACTACCATCTACGTTGCACCGTTACTTAGTCGACCGTTTCTAATTGGTCGATTCCCAGTTCTCCTTCAGATCCTGTAACAAAATCTACCATTCGGGGGGAATGGTAGTTGGGACTACCACAATGAGTTTTGATTACAAATCTCAGCAAGTTAACAGAAAACTTCCACAAAGGTAATGATGCATGCATGGCAGTAAAAGCATGAATGCATAATCAAACCATAAGTAATCATAGCATAACTTGACATACAACATAACATAACTGGCATAACTTAAACTGATACTGAAGCTTAGCATGGACGCGACTTGAAACATAACATGGACTTGAAACATAGCATGAACGTGAACTTGAAACATAACATGGACTTGAAACATAACATGAACGTGAACATGCATAATTTGAACATGAACTTGAGCATGACATAACATAAATGTGTACTTGGAACATAACGTAAACGTGAACATAACATAACATGAACTTGAAACATATTCTTGTCTCATGGGATTACCATGATTGCGTGAATGTAAACTTGAATATAACATAATGTGAAACATGACTTGAACATGAAATACATGAACTTGGAATTTTTTTCAATAGACTTAATCATAAAGTGACCATATGGGTGCTATACGGGTCCCCTTGAGCCGTGTGTCGTTGCCGATTACCGCATCACATCACAGGTTTCTATACCAGCTGTGAGTGCGTTAATACGTACTCCACAGTTGTTGTGGCCTCACGTATTCTACGTGTCACAATTGCTGTGTCTCACGTAGTGTATGCTCCACAGTTGTTGTGACCCTATGACTTATTTGTTTGTGCCACACTTGCTGTGGACACACGTAACATAAAGTGTGGCTCCATCGGCGTTAGTGTCTGGCGCGCTCCGGTGACCAGCTAATTAGGCCCCATTTGCAACCTGTTGACTGTACTTCGTCAACCCAGGGAATTTCACACCTATTTAGACACTCTAGCGTGAACAAAGGAGTTCCACTAGGATATTACCCCATCCTAGCTTTTAGGGTCGTGATTGACATGAATAACTTAACTGGCATACATGATATTTTGTAACGTGATGTAACATGAAAGTGACATAAAAGACAGAAGTCCCGACGTAGCATAACGTGACATGAACATAAGACGACAAACATGACATACTTCAAGACATAAATGTAACAAAGAACATTTCATAACATGGCAGCAACATTTCGTAACATGGCATACCATATAACAGATATCATTTCTTAACATGGCGTAACATGTGATAGTGAATCTTACGTGACATGAAATACATGTAACAGATAGCATACTTAACTTAACATAACATACTTGCAATGTATAGCAATACGTGACAGAATATCTTGTGTAACAGATGAATAATTCATGACAGAATAAATTTTGTGTAACAAATAAATATGTAATGACTTGGCATGACACATATGATAACATGCATACATACAATTTAATTGTATGTTAAAAGCTGATAGTAAGTTAAAAGCTAACTTACCTCGATCGTCGCGTCCTATGAGTCTAAAGCGTGAAACACGAGAAACTGTAAGAGGGTATACTAAAAGTTAGAAATTAATTACTAACAATTAGAAAAGTGAAGAGGGACAACTTAGAGTAAACTTACCATTTTACTCTACATGTGGGAAAATGACCATTTTACCCCTAACTTAAAGATTTCACATCCTAACTCCAAAAATTATCAAAATTTACATTTCTCATGTAGATTTTGTCCTAGACTCAAATAACAACTCAGAAAAATTTAAAACCAATCACAACTATGGAAAACTCACAATGGCCGAAACATACATAGGCCATTTC
Organism: Juglans regia; assembly: GCF_001411555.2. Taxonomy (NCBI): domain Eukaryota; kingdom Viridiplantae; phylum Streptophyta; class Magnoliopsida; order Fagales; family Juglandaceae; genus Juglans; species Juglans regia. Next base: position 17,461,056 of record NC_049903.1, read on the forward strand.
TCTTGATTTTGGTTGCAATTTCTTCCATCTTCAAAACCTATGATTGAACCAAAATTTTGTAACAAGGATCTTCCTATCCTAAGTTTAAAAATACACTTAAAATATCCATTAAGAAAAACTAATCATCAACACCAAATTGTTTGTAAAAAGACCCAAACTTCTTAATAAAAAGTAAATCCTTAAATCACAAGTTTTGACCTTAATAAAAACATCTCCAAGAATTCCAAAAAATCAAATCTTACTTCTAACATATTCATAACATAATCCTAAGATCAAGCATGCTTTAAATCATCAAACAAAACTCACCAAAAATCACAAAACAACACTTGGAGTTTTTGGTTTTAAACTTAGTCCAAAACAGAAACTGTTTTTCCCAACTAACTTTGATCAATCTCTTGATCCATGGCTTAAAGAATGTGATCTTCAAACTAACACATCACATGGTTTAAAAATGTGTCCTAAAGAAGATCCAACCATCAAACTTAAAATCACATGGCTAAAATTTAATAAAACATGGATCTAACTCAAAAACATCAAGTTTTAGGCCTAACTGAAATCCTCTTGCATAGAAAATCATATATTTAAAAATAATATTAAATATCTTCAAAATAACATCCTAACATGTATATAAGAGGTTTAGGATCATCATATAAAAATATCAAAATCTTTGGAATAAGATTAAACCACGAAATATTCAAACTTTCACAAAACAGAAACTGTTTTTCCACTTCCAGTTTCCAAGTTTCTAACTCTAAGAAAATCTATCATCAAAAGCTTTATTCATGCAACAAAACCTCAATGAACATTCATAAACACATGTTAAAAACACTCCATAAAATTTTCGGACCAAGATATGTCCATTAGCTTGGTCAAAACTTCCAAAACATAACATACTCTCCAGTTTCACGCCCAGAATGACCTTTCCATGGTAAAATACTTTTTACCGATCAAATGAGCATGGAATGAGACTAATAAGATATCCACGGAAACTAGACTCAAAGACGAACAACTTATGTGAAGGGTCTAAAATGGCCACGCAAAATGTCCTAGAAATCTACCCGAGAGAGCTCTTTTGGGTTTCTCTCTAAGAACGAGGGAAAAGAAGTGATAAAATGGATTGAAAAGTGCCTTGCATGACTATAGAATTCTGGAGGGGGAAGTTGTGGGCTGGAATGACCCTTGATTGGAGGTGGCTATGTGACATAAAATGGAGAATAGTGAGGGGCAAAGACTGCCTGCAACAGTTGTGAAAGATGGAAGTTGATGGAGTGGATGGTCTGTCATGTGGGGGAGGAAATTTCTCCAAGAGGCTTTGCCAAGGTGGCCAATTTCGTGGGCCTTGGTGGGCCCCACCAAGTGGGCTTCAATTTGGGGTTTAAAGGGGTTTGGTTAGGGTTTGAGATGCTATCAAGTCCAAAACTAATTTTTCTTGGCCCAATCAAATTTCCAAGGTTTAAAAGGTTGGATAATGTTGTCATAACAAGGATTTGATTAATTAATAGCATGTGGAAGTGATTTAATCAAGTGATTAAACACAATGCTAGAAATTGGATTAAAAACGGTTTGGAGGCCAACTTTAGGGTTTGGGAAAACCGTTTAGGGTTTTGGTTTCAACCAAGCTTTTGGGGTTTCAATTGGATTCCAACCATTTAGGGTTTTGCTAGGGTTGAAATTCTCCTTGGTCTGGCACAATTTAGTTGATTAGATGAAACAAAGCTTTACTTAGGTGACATGATCTCACACCTTGACTTCCTTCACAAATCCATCTAATGGTTCCTCTTTGTACCAAGTGTCTAATACTATTCACTATGTGTGGCTAAGATCTTGCCATGTGTCCGAATACAACTCCTCCAACCTAATTTGGACATTCCACACTGTGATTTTGAAAACATTGCAATGGGTGCGCTTATCGAGGTTACTATTCACTCTAAAAAAAACATAATAAACTTAGTACTAAAAAATTCTAAATATTCATATTAACTTGTAGTGAAAAATCATTTACCGAAATTCAACCCCGAAGTGCCACTAAAAATAAATTTCACAATTTCCAACAGACGTTTCGTCCGAAATTATGAAAATAGGCTATTGCGCCATAAAATCCTAAATAATCCACTGAGTCTAATGGCGCAAACCATAGCACATTCTGACACTTCTAACTATCTCAAATAATTAAACTCATAAATCTAGCACCACAGTGAGTGATAACACTGATTATGATGACAGACTAAAACCTAAGCGATTGGTCGATTTGTAAAAACTTTTGGGTTTTTCAAAAGATTCCTAAAGTCAATAGAAATTCCACCAATGAATTTCCAGCGGGCTGTTACAGAGAGCATGTCTGATGGAGAGATGGATTGTAGGCCACCACCGATTATGAAAGAAAAGTGTTAGGAGTCAGATACGGATATACAAGGATCATCGATAGTTAGTGGCAAGAAACAGGTGTTGTTTCAGTCACAAAGGGTGTTATCCCGTCCTTCTAAATTAAATTTGTGATGGATAATATGTTGGTGTGGAACGTATGCGGGTTAGGTAAATCAAAAAGTCGTTTGTGTTGGCTGGTGAAGAAGTTTAATGCGGCTTTTGTTGTGATCTCTGAACCCTTTTCGGATGTTAGTAAAATGGAGAGGATGGCTGGGTTGCTAGGCCTATCGAAATATTGCACCAATGCGGAGTTGGGAGGTAAGGTATGGGTTTTTTGGAGTGTGTCGTATGAATTTGAAGTCTTGTGTATGTCTAACCAAATGATCAATGGGAGGGTAAAGAATGGTGCGGAGAATTTCCTTGTTACATTTGTCTATGCTAAATGTAAGCAGTTGGAAAGAAGGGAGTTATGGGATAGTTTAAAGCAGGTTTGTATAGAGGGGCCCTAGATGGTAGTGGGAGATTTTAACATCATTCGCGACGATAGGGAGTGAGTTGGAATCCGAGGCCATTGAGCTCCATGGCTGAGTTTAATGAGTGCTTGGACTACTGTGGGTTATTTGACCTAGCAATGGAAGGCAGGTGTTTGTCTTGGTGTAATGGTCATGAAGGGCGAACGCGAAGCTGGGCTCATTTGGATCGAACACTCATAAACTCTTCATTTGGGAGCTCCTATTCGTCGGCCTTTTTTGAATATTTGGAAAGGAAACGTGTAGACCATTCTCCTATGCTGATTTGGTTTAAGCGGTTTGAGGTAAGTTATGGTCCTCGTCCTTTTAGATTTCAGAATATGTGGTGTAATCATGCTGGTTTTAAGCCTTTTGTTGAGGCGATTTGGCGTGAATCGATGTTATCTACTGGGCTTAACAAGCTATCTGAAAAATTAAGGAAAGTGAAGATTGCGCTAAGGACGTGGAATCAGAATACTTTTGGGCATGTGGGTCAGACCATCAAAGTGCCAGAGGAAAGATTAGAAATATTAGAGTGTCAGCTACAAAATAGTAATGATGCGGAAATAGAAAATGATTATCTTATTACCAAAGCAGAGTTGAATATTTGGGAAAATAGAGAAGAAATCCACATGTCACAATTGGCCAAGAAAAAGTGGTTGAAGAAGGGTAATCAAAATACTAAGTTTTTCCATGGTAGTGTGAATCATAAGAGGAAAAAATTTATTTCCCAAATGGTTCTAGATGATTGTACTACCTTGGGGACGCCGGAGCTTATACATGAGGGGGCGACCAGGCATTTTCGGGAGTTCCTCTCTATGCCGTGTATGGTGGAGCAAGGGCAATTATCCTCATTAATTGCAGCGGTGATTTCTCATGAGGAAAATTTGGATCTTATTCGGGCTCCAAAGTGTGAGGTGGTGGCAGCAGCTATGGCAAAAATTTCGAAAGAGAGTACACCTGGGCCAGATGGTTTTGGTTCTACCTTTTATGTTCATTGCTGGGATTTTGTTAAAGAAGATGTCGTAGAGGCTGCAGGTGAATTCTTCTCAGGTAACCCTTTACCTCATTTTTATAATGCATCTTATATTGTGCTAATTCCCAAGGTAGAGGATCCGAAAAGTTTTGATAAATTCAGACCAATCAGCCTATGCTCGGTGGTTTATAATTTTTTTTCAAAACTCTTGGTTAAACAGATGACTACTTTCCTTCTCCGGTTGATTTCTTGTGCACAAGGGGCCTTTGTTCCAGGCAGGAGTGTTTTTTAGAATATCACGTTGGCTCAAGAAATGATGCACTTTTTGAATAAGAAAGTGCAAGGTGGGAATGTGATGCTAAAGATCGATATGGCGAAGGCTTATGACTGTATGGATTGGTCCTTTTTGGAGAGTGTTCTAGCTAGCTTTGGTTTTTCCTCTTCAGTGTGTAGGATGGTGATGAACTGTGTGAGGTCACCCTAGTTTTCTATAATGATGAATGAGACTTATAAGGGCTTCTTCCAACCAGTCCGGGGCTTAAGGCAAGGGGATCCCCTCTCGCCGTATTTATTTATAATAATGGAAGAGGTTCTCTCTCGACTTTTACAGAAGGAGTTTGAGAGTGGTGGCATACGTTGTTTTTCTCATCCGGTAGGTGCACCATTGGTGTCACACCTTCTGTATGTAGATGATTTATTGATTTTTTACAAATGGGGAAAGGAGATCAATGCGACATTTGGTTCAAATGTTGGAAAAATATTCAAAGTGGTCGAGGCAGCTTATAAATAAAGAAAAGTCAGCTTTTTTCTTCTCAAAACATATTACAACGGCGAGATGGTAGAATTTGTTGAGGCTAACTTGTTTTGTTGAGGGAAATTTCCCCGTGACATATCTAGGTGTTCCACTAGTGTTTGGTCAGTTAACCTCTAGAGATTTAGAACCTCTAGTTTAGAAAATAAGAAATAAGATGGCAGGTTGGAAGATGAGACTACTTTGTCAAGGTGCTTGGCTGGTATTAATTAGGCATGTTCTCTCTTGTATGGCTACTCATCTCTCGAAAGTTCTTCAAGTGCTAGTGGTAGTGCTAAAAAAATTAAATTCACACTTATCGACATTTCTTTAGGGAGAATTGAATGGCAAACCAAAAAAGAAATGGTGTGCTTGGGATTAGGTATGTAAGCCGGTCAAGGAGGGTGGTTTGGGTTTAAGAAAATTTTTAGAGGTACAGAAGTTGTTACATATGAAATTCGTATAGCGTCTACTATCTGGTGATTCCATTTGGATGAGGTTTTTCCGTGTGAAATATTTAAGAAACGGACATGTGAGGCTAGCTAAAGCACGGCATCCTGGTTTTGGAGGTCCATTGTTTGCGTAATTCTGGAAGTGGTGGACAATGTGGTAGTGAAAGTAAGGAATGTCATTTCTTCATTCTAGTTTGATAAATGGTTGGCTGAAGGTCCTCTATGTAGCAGGTATGAGGTTCTAAATGAGGGGATTAAAATCAAGGATGTATGGATTAGTGGCGTGTGGGATGAAGATAAGTTAGTGGAGTTGGTTGGCATAGAACATCTAGCGTGATTATTAGGGAAATTATGGTTGGCTGGGAGAGAGGGGTTTGATGTCTTAATATGGAGACCTACGGAAGATGGGTGTTTCTCGACGAGTAATGTGTGGGAGTTAATTCGTATCAGGGGCATTGAATGGCAGGAGTTGGATTGGGTTTGGCATAGACTATTGCCAAAGAAAATCTCGATGTGTATGTGGAAAGCTAGATTTGGTGCATTGCCAGTTGATGTCCGAATTCAAGCTCTAGCTATTCCCATGGTGTCACGATACGACTGTTGTGTGATGGGTGAGGTAAATTCAATTGATCATGTGTTGAGATTGGGTAGTATTGCCTATCAGGCATGGGACATGGCATCCGTAGCTCTGGGAGTCAACCATATGGAGGGTCGTTCTTGGTGGGGAACGGTCTAGGCATGGTTTGGGTATGCCAAAAAAACTTCCCATAGAGGCATGCTACTTGGACTGCTACCGTCTATCATAACTTGGAGATTATGGATTAGGAGGTGTAAAGCAAGAATGGAGTTGGTGAAGGAGTCGGCAAGGGAGGTGTGGTTTGCTATTAAGGTATGGCTTAGGAATGTATCTTCTCTTTCGGCATAGAGTTGGGAAATTTCAGACTCTGACCAAGCAATTCTAAAGGCTCTTGAGGTGCCTTTGATCAACAATCCGAGGAGGAGACTGTGTCTTATTACCTGGAAGAAACCAATAAATGGGTGGGTAAAGTTGAATGTAGATAGTAGTTGTCGCGGTAATCCGGGAAATTGTGGTGGAGGGGGAATCATAAGGAGCTCGAATGGGAATTTTATGTTGGCTTTCTTGTCACATTTTGGTCATGGAACCAATAATGAAGCGGATTTTCATGCCTTGATTGTGGGAGTGGGTGTTTGTAAGGAGATGGGATATACACATGTAGAGTTAGAATGCGATTCTAGTTTGGTGGTTAATTGGCTAAAATGTCAAAGGTGTTCGGCATGGTATTTATGGGATTTTTGGGAAGAGCTGCTAACTAGTTTACAAGGAATACAATTTACTATCGATCATCAGTTTAGATAAGGCAATTTTCCGGCAGATGCCTTGGCTGGTTTAGGAGGGCAAGGCCTGAATATGAGATTTAATTCTTTCACTTCTCTACCTCAAAGGCATGATTTGATTAGACAAGGTAGGACTTCCTAACATCCGTAACTAGTTCTTTTGGTTTCTTTTGGTGTGTTTTATAGGCATGTTTAGATGTTTTGGTATTTTTGGTGCATTGTTTGGGGTGGTTGAATAGCCATGGTGTCTTGCTTGTAACTACGGTATTCCTTCGCTATATGTGATGATTTATGAATAAACTTGGGACGGAGCTGCTATGTTGGTGGCTACCGGCTCTTCTTAAAAAAAAATACAAAATACAAAAATACAAAAAAAAGTCTGGAGTAGGGAACAACATTGGAGACAATCATTTGGGCACTGCGGCGCTCAATTGCTGCCTTCTTGCGTGCTATGACAGGCTCTTCTAGCTCAGCAGAGCGGAGCTACCGTGTTTTTTTTTTTTTTTTTAGCAAATGAAAAATAAAAATTTGCAAAGTGGGAAAATGAAAAAGGAAATAAAAGTGAAATAATAAAAAAATTAAAATAAAATAATAGAAAGACATTTGGGTTGCCTCCCAAAAAGCGCTTGGTTATAGTCTTTAGCTTGACGTTTCCTTCTTTGAATCTCATTTGAAGTAGGATGTTTGACGTTGACTATTAACTTTGAATGTGTTGTTTGAGTCATTAGAAACCTCAATGGCACCGTACGGGAAAACTCTTGTTATCATGAATGGTCCGGACCATTGGGATCATAATTTTTCGGGGAAAAGGCGAAGTTTGAAATTATATAGTAGAACTCTTTGGCCAACTTCAAAGTTTCTCTAAAGAATGTGTCTATCATGCCATCTCTTGGTTCTCTTCTTGTATATACGAGCATTCTCATAAGATGCACGCCGAAACTCATCCATCTCGTTTAGTTGTAATATCCTCTTCTCACCTACTGCCTCCATGTCGAAATTAAGAGTCTTGATAGCCCAATAAGCTCTGTGTTCCAACTCCACCGATAAGTGACATGCCTTCCCAAAAACTAGACGATAGGGGGACATCCCAATTGAAGTTTTGAAGGTTGTCCGGTATGCCCATAGTGCATCGTCTAATTTTTTGGACTAATCTTTCCTTGAGTTGCTCACAATTTTCTCCAATATTCGTTTCAACTCTCGGTTGAAAATTTCTACTCACTAGTTTGAGGATGGTACAGAGTGGCAACCTTGTGTGTAACACCATATTTGCTCAAGAGTGCCCCAAATTGCCAGTTGCGAAAATATTTTCCCACATCGCTAATTATTGCTCTTGGAGCTCCAAACTGAGTAAGTGAATATTTGCTTTCTCAAAAAATTCATCACAACTTTAGAATCATTTGTAGGGATGGCCACGACCTCTACTCATTTGGAAACATAATTTTCAAGTACTAAAATGTATTGATTAGAGAAAGAAGGAAGGCATAACCCCTTGAAATCTATGCCCCAAATATCAAACAACTCAACAAGTATATTATATAATGGCATTTCATTTTTCCAAGAAATATTACCACTCCTTTGACATTTATCACAAGAAGAAACAAAAGGATAAGTATCTTTAAAAGTGGTGGGTCAATAAAAACCTGATTGCAGCACTTTAGCTATCGTTTTGTTCACTCCATGGTTCTCGCCAACCTCTAGTGAATGACAATGTCTTAGAATCGACTCTATCTCTAACTCAAGTACATATCTCCTAATCACTTGATCACTATAATGCTTGTAGAGAAAATGTTCCTCCCAATAGTAGTGCTTGACCTTCGAAAAGAATTTCTTCCTTTGTTGGTATGTAAAATCCGAATTGATCACATTGCTTACCAAGTAGTTTACATAATCTGCATACCAAGGAACTTGCATTAGAGATGGAAAAAAAAAAAGGGAGTTGTTCCAGGAATACTTCATTTATTGGAGAAAGTGGGGATGCCTCTTTGGTTGTGTGCTCAAGTCTAGAGAGATGATCGGCTACTTGCTTCTCGGTTCCCTTTTTGTCTTCGGTCACCAAATCAAATTCTTGTGGGAGTAAAATCCACCTAAGTAACCTCGGTTTAGCTTCCTTTTTAGCTAACAAGTATTTAAGAGCAGAATGATCAATGTAAACAATTACTTTTGACACATCAAAAGCAAAGACCACAGCTAACAATTATTTTTCTGTAGTAGCATAATTTAATTGGACATACGTCAAGGTATGACTCACATAGTAGATAACATGGAGAACCTTGTTCTGCGTTTGTCCAGGCACAGCTCCTATTGCGTAATCACTTGCATTACACATCAATTCAAATGAAAGTACCCAATCCGGTGCATAGATTATTGGGGCTGAACTTAGCTTCTTCTTCAAAAATGCAAATGCCTGCAAATAATCATTGGAAAAGTTAAATGGAGTGTCTTTAACCAAAAGAGAACAAAGAGGTTTAGTAATTTTAGAAAAATCATGAATAAAATGATGATAAAATCCTGCATGTCCCAAGAAACTTCTCACGCCCTTGACCATGCTAGTTGGAGGTAATTTGTTTATGACATCTAGTTTGGCTTGATCTACCTCAATTCCATTGGAAGAAATTTTATGCCCAAGTACAATTCCTTCCTGCACCATAAAATGACATTTTTCCCAACTAAGAACAAGGTTAGTTTCTTCACATCTTTGTAGAACTAAAGATAAATTATTTAAACAATTATCAAATTAAGAACCAAAGACAGAAAAATTATCCATAAAAATTTGAATAAACTTTTCCACCATATCCAAAAAATGGGCATCATGCATCGTTGAAATGTGGTCGGAGCATTGCACAAACCAAAAGGCATCCTTCGGTAGGCAAATGTTCCATACGGGCAAATGAAAATGGTTTTTTCTTGATCTTCCGATAAAATTTGGATTTGATTGTCCTCGAGTATCCATCTAGAAAACAATAATAAGCATGACTGGCAAGCCATTCCAACATTTGATCAATGAAAGGGAGTTGAAAGTGATCTTTTCGTGTGGCATCATTGAGCTTGCGATAGTCTATGCACACTCTCCAACTCATTACTGTTCTTGTTGGGATGAGTTCATTATGTTCATTTTCTACCACCGTCACTCCTCCCTTCTTGGGCACTACTTGCACTGGACTTATCCATGAGATATTAGAAATTGGGTAAATAATTTTGGCATCCAACAATTTGAGAACTTCTTTTTTTACAACTTCTTGCAAGTTCGTATTAAGTCTTCTTTGTGGCTGCACCATACGCTTATAATTATCTTCCATTAAAATCTTATGCATGCAAAGCGAAGGGTTTATTCCCTTAATGTCGGCTATAGTCCATCCCAAAGCTTGCTTGTGAGCTCTCAAAACTCGAAGTAACTTCTCTTCTTCAAGACCTGTCAAAGATGAAGAAATTGTAAAGAAAAATAATGTAAATAAGCATATTTAAGATATGAATGAAAGGGTTTGAGTTCTGAAGAAGGGGTCTCGATAATGGATGACTTTTGTGGAGTAGTTTTTCTGCCAAACTTTATGTTTTCCGGCTTCCCTTTAGGAAAGTAAGGCGGAGATACTTCCAAGTAGTATGCATAATTGCTTATCTTGGAATTCTCAGAATCGATAGTGCCGAATTGAACAAGACATGCCTCAAGTAGTTCCTTAGGATATCTCTCTTCAAAAATTTCTACCACAAGTTCATCAATCACATCTATGTTCATTGCTTCAAATACATTAAATATAACTTGTTCATCTTGCACTCGTAGTTTTAATTTCCCTTGTTTCACATCTATGAGAGTTCTTCCTGTGGCTAAGAACGGTCAACTAAGAATAAGTGGGGTTTCTCGATCTTCCTCCATATCTAAAATAATAAAATCTGCAGGAAAAATAAACTTGTCAACTTTAACAAGAACATCCTTTACTAAGCCTCTTGGTCGTTTAATGGATAGGTCCACCAATTGAAGTGAAATAGTAGTGGCCTTGACCTTTCCTAGCCTTAATTGCCTGAAAATAGAAAAGGGCATCAGATTTATGCTAACAGCTAAATCACACAAAGCGTGTGATAATCACTATTATGTTTTCTAGGCATGGACTCTTAAAGAACATAACCAAGCTTTGGGATTGGTGGATCCTAATTTGTTGGAGTTTGATGAAAATGAAGCAACTAGAGTGATAGGAGTGGCTCTTTTGTGCACTTAGGCATCACTAATGCACCCCCCCCTCCCCCCAATGTCACGTATTGTTGCCATGGTTGCTGTAGATATTGAAGTGGGCATTATTACAACAAAGCCAAGTTATTTGATAGATTTGGATTTCAAAGTTATCACAAGCAAATTTTTAGATGAAGATGATACTGTGTTAACTGCCTCAAGTAGTATTAAGAGATGGCAAAAAGAGCCCTTACACTGTCTTAGAGTGCAAGAAAATCCTAAGGCAGAGAAAACCCCGCCATCATCTTTCACCCAAACCCTAAGGCAATGATTGACGTGTGACACTCATGTAAGACACCCTGCCATCGCCACTGCCACAGATAAGACCGATGGGCTCTGACAACTACATCGAAGGCACTCCAGTGTCAGTCCTCCCTCTGGCGAACGAGATTTTCTCAGGAAACCACTCTTTTCATTTCCATCGGTGCATATTTGGTGTAGTCTAGCATCAAACCTACATCAGATCTACATTCTCCTTGAGATGATGAAGCAAGATGATCGTGGAAGATGATCCTGTGATTGGGGACCAAAGGGTGACGATGCGCGACACAAAATCGTATCAGATGGAAGGTGAAAGGTGGAATAAAAAAACTTTCATTTTTACGAAAGAGGGAGGAAATAGCTTTTGCATCTCTAAACATAGTAAAAGGATGGCTAAGTTCATGTATCTATGTGGGACGACAGCTTCATGGGTTGCTAAGGGGATAGAGGATTGTTTAGAACTCCTTTGTCATGATGGATTCTTCAGGAAGCTAAGGATGGGCAATGGAGCTCTCATCATTCAACATCATATTAACGCAAAGGGAAGATTTCTACAACTCTCAAAATTCTGGAATAAAAGGAGGAGATGTTTGTTGGTGATCCCTAAAAGAGCAAATGGAATTGGATGGAAAGGTTTATGCATTCCATTCAAAGCGTCATTGGGTCCAAAGCCTTTGTTCTAAAGCATGAAAACATAGGGGAGTTTGTTGATGGAAAGATAGTGGGAAAGCCTTTCTGGATCAAAGATGCCTTGCACACCTCGATGTTGAGGTCATCGGCATGTATTCTGGCCTTGAATAGCTCCGCGGCAGAAGGAAAAGGGTAAGACACTTGTAAGAGACAAAGACTATTAGGTGACATTGGGAGAAGTGGAGGTAAGCACCATGTGTTGCATGGTGGAATGGGTGCCTCTGACGTGTGTTTGAGGGTGGGAGAAGTGGAAGGGTTCTTGTGGGCTGTCAAAGCTCAATTAACGGGAGTTATCAAGTATGTGAGAGATCTTATGATTAAAGTGGATAATGGGCTGGACCTGGTCATGGGTTTGGGTGGTGGGTCAAAAATGGATTGGAGTGGGGATAGATCCTACGGGTTTGAAGGCCTCAAGTTCGCCGCAAAGGTCATTTCAACACCGTCACATATAGATTCGTTGAATGCTGGCATCACTTAAGACATCAACAGCTTGTCGTCTGACTGCCCTCAGTCACCAATTGCAAATGGGGTTGGTACCTTTTTCCAGGGTTCACTATTAATTGAAGATAGGGGTCCCTCCAGGATTTTTGATTACATTGAAAGAAGTAGACGAGCCTCTTTTAGAAGATGAAAATGAGGTAACAGAATGTAGTGTTTCCCCAACCTATTCTATACCTTTTGAGGGAGCAGTAGGGTCTGACAAAGTGGCACAAAAAGGGTCTTCGAGGGGTGGAGCACCTACAAGCAATGTTCTCATCAATCGAACAATGTTTGTATAACTATTGAGGAGGTTTGGGATTTGAATGCAGGATTGGTGGAGAGAAAATTTTGGGTTTGTCGTCAGTGCCTTGTGAGGAGAAATGTTTAGGGTCGAGAGTGCAGTTGGGAACTGTGTGTGGGGATAATGTTGTTCCCTGGTTTCTCTTCCTCCGATAAACAATATAACGGGTTCACCAACGGATTGGGTTCTACATAAGGTTAACGATTTAAGAAAAGCAAGAAATTAAAGCATCTTTCTTGAGAAATCAACTACAATGCTAAGGGAGGTAGTTCAAGTCGAGGGAAAACTAAAGGGTGGGCATTATGAAGCCGTCCTTGTAAAGGGAGTGTCGGATGGAGTATTAGTCTTCCGGGAAACAAGGGGTTGAGGGTGGGGAGGTGTGTTCTATTCTCATTCGGGCATGGTGTATTTTGGATAGATTTCTAATTTTCACGAGCTTATTGGTCATTAGGGGCTCTCTAGTATGGGCTAGGTCTTCTCTTGTATATGTCCAATGTACTTGATTACTCCTATTGTTATTACTATATATAATATTTTTACTTCTGAAAAAAAAAGAGATAGCAGAAAAACCAAGATGGCAACACAGCTGATGTGAGCCCGACTAATCCAACACCCTAACCTCTGAATGTCACCAAGTCAATGATCACTAATATTATTGGAGAATGAAGATGAACAATAACTTGTCTTGCTATATAATTGTGTCAATCTTGGTGGTATTGAATTTGCCATTACTTGGACTAAGCCATTGCAGTGAAGAATTCAGGCCTAGGTTGCCCAACCATTTCATTTGAAAGGAGCACTACAAAGCAGCCTGTAAGATAGGCCAAAAATAAGGGTTGAACCCCTTATGGAACTACTAGCAGTTGGAGGGCAAGATAGGCCAGAAATCCAGTCAAGGTGGGAAGATGGTGTAAGATAGATATAGGTGTCATTCATTGGACATAATGAACTTCTTAAAACAAAAAGTTGTCTTGATGATCAATATTGTGAAACATTAAAATGATAGCAGCAGTGTGTAGTGGTTGACATACTTTGTGCTAATATCAATACAAACAAGTCCTCTAATTTCTGCAGTCTCAACAATTTTATTACTCAATCTTGTTAAGGTCGTAAAATGATATGAACCTTATATTGCTCGAATACGAAATAAATTATTACTTTCAGACAAGTACTACATCTTAAAAGTAGATGAGTCAAATAAGAGATCATAGGAATATCATCACCAATTAATTATTAAGGAGAACGGGCAAAGAAATTATTCTAACTAATTACATTTCATAAAGTATTAATTTTATAACCGGTCCGATTGAACTCTATCAAATAGCAACCTTCCAATAAGTTGATGCCATGTAGACTTCCCATCTAAACTACAATGAAGCCGCACGATAGCAAATTGTAAATCCTGATCCCCTCTCACATTCAAATCTCCCCCTTTCACCCTGCAGCCCATCCTAGCTGCCTGCCTACCTCTCAGCACTTTCATCGGCATCAGTCCTCTCGGAAGACTATTTTGGTAAAGGGATATCGAGCCCCTTTCCACCTTCGGTGGCCCATCCCAGCCCTTCGCCCACCTCTTGGAAACTCAAGGTTCCTTCATCGGCGAGAAATAGGAGGCCTATCTGCTCTGATTTTTGGCAGAAACTCCTTCACAGCCCTCTTAACCTTCGCTAGCCTCCACCTCGTGCCCATCTCTCGGAACCGTGGTCAGTGAGATTGTTCACTCTTTTGCAGTTATGTGTGTTGTGTTTCAATGGTTAGGTTGATGAAAGTAGCTAGGATGTGTGCCTATTGAGCATGAAATTTCTTATCTCTGTGCTGTGTTTCGTACTTAGGCTACGTTTGGTTCCCAAACTCAGCTAAGCTCAACTAAATTCAGTCTAATTTTAATATGAGTCTAATATCTAGACACCCAATTCTCAAATTACTAAACTCATTCCAACTTAAAACATTCTTATATGTGGGACCCACAACCATTTTCAACTTAAAACATCTTTATACGTGGGACCCACAACTTTTTTCAATTTTCCATAAAAAGTACTAAACTCATCTTAACATCCAAACACACTTTAAACTTAGTTTAGACCGGCCCCACATAACTCCTTCCACTACTCAACTCACTATTATTCATAAAAAGCTCACCTTAGCTCAGCTCTGCTCAACTCAACATCCAAAAGCAACCTTAAAATCTTATTTTAAGTTAGGTGTGCTGTGTTTCAGTAGTTTAAGTGGTTGATGAGTGGCCTTTGGATAGCTGGTAATATTATATTTCAACCACCCAAAACACAAATAAATTATGTAGGAAATGAAAGCAATTATACATGAAATTCCTCAATTTCTGGCTTCAGAAATGAAAAGCTAACTGCTAAACTGCGTAGTAGATGTAATATGCATGGTGAAATCATATTGGATTCCATCTAGGCCCTTTTACTTCGTTGCTTTAAATGGTGTTATGGAAATCCTTCTTGAGACATAAAAAAGAATGAAGATCTTCTGTATGTAATTCATCACCTTGTTTTTCTGAAACACGACTGATGCTTGAGGTTTGACAATTGATTAATGCATGCTCTTACATGACTTTTGAGTCCTCTTAGCTGCCTTTTATTTTTTTGGATTCTTAAGCTAAAGCCAACTTCTTGTTGGGATGCAACTTCTTCTATTCCGCTGCCTTCAATGAATTCTAGAATTAGTTGAATTTTAAGTGTCTTGATGCAAAATAATTTCGTGATCATCTCTTATATCACTCAGTGTGGCTCTCCACAAGATCATTTCATGATGCAGAATAATTTCGTGCTTCCAATAATATCTTTATCCTTTTCATCTTGTCTATTGAAGATGGCTGCTTCATCTTGGTATTGTTTGTTGCAATCATCAGCAATTTCCTTAACTTTTTCTGATTCCTTAACTTGTCTTTCTGAATCCTCTCCACCTATATGCTTAAGTTCTATTTTCAGGTCCTTGCCATCTCTTTCATCACCAATCTCAAGCCTTTCTCACCTCATTGCTCACTACTTCCCCATGGATCATCATATCCTTTCTTGGAATAAACTCCTTCAACATGATAATTATTTTTTAAATCATTTAGAGACACCATCTTCAATTACACTAGTTCCTTTTGGAAAATTTTTTCTTCTAAAATTCCATCTAATTCATCATCTCCACCTGCACCACCTTCTTTAATTTTAGCTTCTCCCACAAGTTTGACATCTTCTTAATCCTTCAAATAAATTGAGAAGCAGCGATCTGAATAATGAATTGTAGTCTATCAAATTTGTTGATAAATTGTTTAGAAAACTTGCAATATTTATATATAAACAATGAATGATTATAATTATATATCTGATTGTGGATTTCTTTAGCAGATGAAAAGTTAAGGTTCTCATACCGGTTCAAGTTCTTGGACTGCAAGAGGGGAAGACAAAGCCAGTACGGATTTCTGGAAAAGCTAATAGTTTTGGTAGAAGGTTTTACAATTGTCCAAACTATAAGATCAATAAGCAATGTGGCTTTTTCGAATGGATTGATCTTCAAGAAGGAACGAGATGGTACTTCATGAACGTGTAGTGATCGAGCAAGCCAAATTTAAAGCAATGGAGAAGAAGTACAAAGAAACCTTGAAATTGTTGTTGTTGTTGTCATGGTTTATTTTTGTTGTAATGAACACGTGGTGGTAAATGTAATGGACATGTGGTGAATGTTGTGGGAATGTAATGGACATGTGATGAATGTTGTAATCTTTTGTTGTGAATGTTGAATGTTGCTCTTTTCTTCCAGCTGAATGAACATGTTTTGTAAATATTTTTGGACATGTTATGAAAATGTTAGCTATAGATGTTTCAAACACAATCCGGACAGCATAGTTTCAAACCATAAAAAATACCAACCTTCCAAATAATCACATAAAAAGATAGCTTCAAAACATTCGAAATTACATAGAATAATAAAAGCTCTTGATCATTTCAGTACATTCCGCTTTACATAAAGCATCCACTCTCAGTTACATCCACTCTTCAATGACTATGAAAGAATATGAAATAAAAGCAGCAAAGCTTCACTCCACTCTTCAAAGCTTCAATCCACTCTTCAAAGCTTACAATATACTGTGTTCTTCCCTGTCATATCAAAATAAAGAGGGGTTAAATTAACTTTGTGATAAAAAAAGATTAAGTTAACAATCCATAACATAACAAAAGATAGTAAAAAATTTCATACTACACTTAAGCAACTTCACTAAGAATCCAAATTTTGCGATATGTTGTCAGTCGTTGGCCAAAGATCCCTACAAAAACCACAACAAAACACAAAAAATATTAACTTCTTCGATTAAAGACCAAAAAATAAAACGCAAGTATTTAAATTTCTATTTTACCTCACTAAAGGAAAATTGTTCCTAGCATGTCCCTCATTCTTGCAAATGCTACAACGTCTTTTCTTTGTTATTTGAGTTTCTTTTGGATTTTTTGCTCTCAATAAGTTTGGTTGTCCTTTTGTTGGCACCCGTAGAGGATCCTAGACCATTTTGAAAAGTTCAATACAACTTGATTTCTTAACATCTGAGAATCATTAGTTGACTCTCCTCTACATGGAAAATTTGTTTCCTGAGTGTCTACATGATCTTCCATCAGAAGTAACTCTTTGATGACCTGCTCTAATGCAAGAGAGAGGTGGTTCAATTTTTCTGTTGATTGCGACCCAAGTTATATAATGTCATAAAATTGCATCATCAACTTGCTTTTTCTCAAAAGAGTATCATGTTGTGTCAGGACTTGCCCTTTAGAATGTGGTATGTCGAGAATAGGTTGACTCTTAGCATTAACAGTTCATCTTTCTAGAACATACTATGTGACAGTCTATCTAATTTCGATTTATTGCCAAGGACACATAGGATATGCCTACAAAGAATCCCCATAAACTCAAACTTGTGGCATGTTCTTCACTACTCTCCAAGGTCACATAATAAAGAGCAAAATATGTGTTTCTTTGCCATGATGTGCTACTCCATATGTCTTGCTTTCACCCTCTTTGGGAAATTTTGTTGATTTGGCAAAATATGGGATTTTGGCGTGCATTGGAAAATATACATTTTCGGGAAAAATGTTGTTTTGAGAATAATGCATACTTCATCATATGCATGCATGTTGGTTGCATTAATGAATTTTTATTCTCTTGAGTTGTTTGGATTATACTTACCTGCGGTACCGTTTTATGGTAACGCAGATTTTATTGCAGATGAAGCTGAGGGTGAGCCTGAGGATTTGGCTCCGCCTGATGAGTGATTTGGATCACTTGTATCTGTATTTGGCCTTGTATTATATTTTATTTTGGGATAATTGTATTACTCTTTTTAAACATTTTACTTATGTAAATTTGTATAAAAAAATTCTGGTACTTAGTTGACTTACTTAAGTTATCCGCTACGTTGTTTATTATACACTGTTATATGTATACACACTTGGCACTATCGTTGGGATGCGTGACCGTGTTATCATCATCCTGGTATCTTGATTTTCGTGTTCCCGTACATGGGGGTCTGGGGCGCCATTGGTGGTATCAGAGCGGTTCGGCTCTGGGTAAACCCACATATCCCTTAGGTGAGGTACCTGAAATGATTTGTTTTAAAAAGTTGTAAATTGAAATTATTTATTTTAAAGTATGATATATTATGGGTTTTTTTATTTTATGTTATATTATCTTATTTTATTTTACCTTATTTTATTTTTGGTGTTGCTTTTGGGTTGTGTTGGATTTTTTCCGGAGACTTAAGCGG
This sequence comes from Juglans regia, assembly GCF_001411555.2. Classification (NCBI taxonomy): domain Eukaryota; kingdom Viridiplantae; phylum Streptophyta; class Magnoliopsida; order Fagales; family Juglandaceae; genus Juglans; species Juglans regia. The sequence continues at coordinate 17,479,218 of NC_049903.1, forward strand.
GGTTAAAGATTTCTCTATGACAGGAAGATGGTGAGACCAAGAAGGCCAACTAATGAGCTCGATGATGAATTACCGAGAGGCGATGGGAATTGCGCCATGGCAAGGGCGTTAAATAGGATGACGGAGTTCCTACAATAGATTTTTCGGCCACAACAAGGAGATCAGTATAGGGCGATGCAGGCCGGGTGCACCTATGAGCGCTTCCTAGCGCATAGGACCCCTGCCTTTACTGGTGAAGACGATCCACTATGGGCTAGAAGGTGGATTGAAGATCTTGAAAGGACATTTGAAGTCTGTGTTTGCACAGTGGCTTAAAGGGTGAGATTGTGTGGTGCTCCAAAGTTGCTTTAGGTTGTCCTTTGGATTTTGGTAGGAGGACCCTTGAGGCAGATTTGATTGTATTCAAGTTGCTTGGATTTGACATAATTTTGGGTATGGATTGGTTGCATCGATATTCTGCAAACATAAATTGTAGGAGTCAGGTAATTGGCTTTTAACTTTCAGATGGAGACTATTCGGAATTCGTGGGAAGCAAGTTGAAAGCAAGACCAGCAGTTATATCTGCCATTCAAGCAAAGAGAGATATAGCTTGTGGAGCAGATGCTTTTTTGGTTCAAGTGGTGTCTACGCCATCTGAGAAGAAGTCTTTAGTGGATATTCCAGTTGTGGAAGAATTCCCTGATGTGTTTGTGGATGAGTTGCCTGGGTTGCCTCCAGTTCACGAGATGGAATTTGTTATCTATTTGGAACCTGGAGCAGCTCCTATGCATAAGGCTCCCAAACGTATGGCACCTGAGTTAAAAGAGTTGAAAACTCAATTGCAGGAATTGGTTGATATGGGATTTATTCAGCCTAGTACTTCGCCATGGGGAGCGCCTGTTTTATTTGTCAAGAAGAAGGACGGTATTCTCAGAATGTGTATAGACTATCGAGAACTTAACAAGGTGACTATTAAGAACAAGTACCCTCTTCCTAGGATTGATGATTTGTTTGACCAGTTTCAAGGAGTAGCTGTCTTTTCGAAGATTGACTTGAGATCAGGGTACTACCAGTTGAGGATAAGGGATAAGGATGTGCCCAAGACTGCTTTCAGGACGAGGTATGGGCATTATGAATTTAAAGTGATGTCTTTTGGGTTAGCTAATGCCCCTGCCGCCTTTATGGATTTGATGAATCGGGTGTTTCGACCTTTTCTGGATTCATTTGTGGTGGTGTTCCTTGACGACATTCTGATTTATTCTCGAGATTTTGAAGAGCATGATTGTCACCTTCGTCTGGCACTTGGGAAGTTAAGAGAGCATCAGTTGTATGCTAAGCTAAGTAAATGTAAATTTTGGTTGGAAGAAGTTAAGTTTCTTGGACATGTGATTTCCCAAGAGGGAGTGGTCGTAGATCCTAGTAAGGTGGAAGCTGTTTTGTCATGGCCTCATCCTTCAACTGTACATGAGATACGGAGTTTCTTGGGACTTGCCGGTTATTATCGAAGATTTTTGGAAGGATTTCCTTGACTATCCAGACCTCTCATTGCTTTGACTAGGAAGAATACTGAGTTTGTATGGTCAAACATATGCGAGAGAAGTTTCCTAGAATTGAAGAGGAGATTGACAATAGCACCTGTTTTGGCACTCCCAGAGCCACATAAACCATTTGTGATTTTTAGTGATGCATCGAAGTTCGGGTTAGGATGCGTTCTTATGCAAGAAGGACGAGTTGTTGCTTATGCATCTCGCCAGTTGAAAATCCATGAGAGGAATTATCTCACACATGATTTGGAACTGGCGGTTATAGTTTTTGCTCTTAAGATTTGGCAGTAATATCTGTATGGTGAAGTCTGTGAAGTTTACACTGACCATAAGAGCTTGAAGCATCTGTTTACTCAGAAGAATCTCAATATGAGGCAGAGGCGGTGGTTAGAGTTGATTAGCGACTACCAATGTGAGATCAAGTATCATCCAGGAAAGGCAAATCTAGTCGCTGATGCTTTGAGTAGGAAGTCTCAATAGGTGGACGAAGTAGAGTCATCAGATTTGGACTCTCTTGTTTGTGGGATGAGAAGACTTCTTATTGAGAGTTTGCAGCAAGAAGAATTGTTATCTTCGGTTTTGGATCTCCGAGTAGTCGATTTTGAAGAATTGAAGACTCTCCAGAGAAGGGATCCAAAGTTGTTAGCCATCAGGAAAAGAGTCAGGAAGTCTAAAGGACCCTTGCATTATAGTTTGGATAAGGATGGTATTCTTCAGTTTTGGGACCGTAGAGTGATTCCCCGAGATTCAGAATTTAAAGAGTGAATTTTGGCAGAAGCTCATGCGGCTCCTTTTTCAGTTCATCCAGGAAGCACAAAGATGTACCGAGATTTAAAGAGAAAATTCTGGTGGGAAAGGATGAAGATGGATATCGCCTTGTTTATTGAGAAATGTGACATGTGCCGTCAAGTTGAGGCTGAGCATCAAAGACCTGCTGGTAAACTTCAACCTCTCCCTATTCCTAAGTGGAAGTGGGATGATATTTCTATAGATTTTGTTGTGGGTTTGCCGAGGACCCCTAGTGGAAAGAACTCAGTTTGGGTGATTGTTGATCGGCTGACCAAGAGTGTCCATTTCTTGCCTATCAATAATACCGACTCTTTGGGTAAGCTAACTCGGTTGTATGTCAAAGAGATAGTGCGTTTGCACGGAGTACCCAAGAGATTTGTGTCGGATCGAGACCCTCGGTTCACATCCCATTTTTGGAAAAGTTTGCAGGCAGCTTTAGGCACTAAGTTGAAGTTTAGTATTGCATATCACCCTCAAACAGACGGTCAATCGGAACGCACTATTCAGACTCTTGAGGATATGTTGCGGGCTTGTGTCACGGAATCTCAAGGGAGTTGGGAGAATCATCTACCGTTAATTGAGTTTGCTTATAATAACAGTTTTCATTCCTCCATTCAGATGGCCCCGTATTAAGTTTTGTATGGGAGGAAGTGTAGATCACCTTTGGGTTGAGATGAAGTTGGCGAGAGTAAATTGATTGGGCCTGAAATAATTCAAGAAATGAAAGAGCAAGTTTGGTTTATAAGGACTAAAATGGCGGAAGCTCAAAGTCGCCAGAAGAGTTATCCAGATACAAGGAGAAGAGACTTATCCTTTGAGGTAGGTGATTGAGTTTATCTCAAAGTCTCTCCTATGAAAGGTGTTAAGCGCTATGGTAAGAGGGGAAAGTTTAGTCCGAGGTATGTTGGCCCTTTTCAGATTGTGGAGAAGGTTGGGCATGTTGCTTATAGAGTTGCATTGTCAGACCATTTTGGGGAAGTTCATGATGTGTTCCATGTGTCGTCATTGAAGAAGAGTTTTGGACAACAAGAGCCACGTTTTGTTGACCCTGAACGCATTCAACTTCAGCCTAACCTTACTTATGAAGTTGCCCCGACACAGATTGTGGATTGGAAAGAGCAAAGGTTAAGGTCCAAGACAATACCTTTGGTGAAAGTGTCATGGGGCGATCCATTGGCTCAAGATTTCTCTTGGAAGAGAGAAGCCAATATGAGGGAGCAATATCCGTATTTGTTTGATTGACCTTGATGGTATGTTTATTAAGTTTCCACTTAGTCGAGTCTTATTCCTGTCTTGGTTTTTTGATGTTTGACCTTGCCAATTTTGAGGACGAAATTTTATTTAAGGGAGGGAGGATGTAACACCTCGTATTTTAGTGTATTTTTAATTGAATGATTATTTTTATTAAATTAAATATTGGTTCTCTTGTTTTAAATTTATCGAATTTTTAGTGGGTTTATTTTTATGATTTTTAATTTTTAAAAATTTGATTTGATATGTTTCCTTAATATTAATTATTGTTATGCATTTAAATTGCTCTTCATTTTAAATTAATTTATTGTTGGATTTAATTATTGCATTTTCATTGAATCACTACGTTTAAATTATTTTATTTAACTTGTTGTTTTGAAATCTTTTTCGTCGTATCATTTTTATGACCCAAGACGTGAGGATTAGACCTCATTTATTTCCTCCTATTTTTATTTTCTTCTTCTTTCTTTTCCCCCATTTCTTTTTCTCCCTTGCTTCTCTCTCGCGTGCGACGTTTCTCCCCTCTCCCCCATGCGTTTTCTTCTTCTCCACCTAGTCGACCGCCGTGCGCTGCTGTGACCGACATTGTCCCTCTCCTTCCCTTCCCCATCTGCTGGCGACCACCCCCTTCAATCCTAGCCCCTCTCGCGCCACAGTGAGCCCCATGCTTGGCTTGAAGCCGCAGCCTCCAATTGCTCCAACGTCACCGTCATGCCACTTCCGGCCACCATCTCTTCACCACATCTTCGTTGACCTTCTAGCAACCTAATACACCCATCCTATGCCCCGATCTGCCACCGATGAAGCACATTCATCAACATCTTCGTTTTGGATATTTTACCCTTCAACCGCCCTTTACGCCGCCACCCATGTCCAACCACCACCACCATTAGCTTCACCGACATCCCTAAACCCTTTCCTATCAATCTCGGGTCTTCTTTTTTCCCCGTTCGAAATCTTGCATTTTGAGACCCACAGCCACAGTGTATTTTGCACTATACCGTTGTTGTGCCGCCACTTCTTGTAGCTTCGTGATCCTTTAGAAATTATTATATAGCGCTGTAAGTATTTTCTCAAATAACTTTCATGATTTAAATGTATTTTTGCACTAACTCATTTTACTGTGAACTAGTTGGTTATGTCAGACTGAGTCCAAGGAGTAAGGGGGTCGGATGGATTGGAGGATGGAGTTGTTTGTGTGTTTTGGATTGTGTTGTGAATTGTTGGATGTTAGATTTTGAGACGTTTCATGTACATTGCATATTTGCGCGCATGATCATGTTTGTAAATGAAACTGAGTTTTCGTGTAATTGCATTCATGTTCATGTGTTTATATGAAACTGGATTTTCATATGATAAATGATTTTTGGGTGAGTGTGTATCACGACCCCAAGCCGAGATGGGGCATTATTTTTTGTTTGAGGAACTGTTTGCTTTATCTTTCAGTTAATTTTTTTTAACACTTTGCTTCTATTATTTTTATTATAATCCATATATCCTTCGGCTTAAGTGCGTAAGGTTGCAGTCGGTTTGCAAAGTTTCAAACCGTGCAATGAAATAGGCTTAACATACCTATGTAAACTTTCAGCAACAAACCTTTCGAATAGCAAACCATTTTGATTCAATACAATATTTATATGTAAAGTTTGTCCACATGCTTCAAAACAAATTGCCAAGCGGTGCATTAATGGTTCAAATCGGAGAAACATTGCGAAGAACAAGCAAAGAACACACAAAACAGTCAGATTTGTAAACTCACGAACAAAACGCAAAATTCCAAATAAATAAATATATGAGAATATAACGAATTTGATAAAATGCAAGAACAACAATAATGGCATCTACTTGAGAAAGAAACACCTTCAAACACATCAAGACCCGTGGAAAGCAAGACATTTCTCTCAATTCAAACATCTCTCTTTCTATCTTGGTGACTTTCTTCGAATAGGAATGAAGGGAGTGTCTGCTGAAAATTTTTTCGTTCCCAACGGTGAAGTGTACGGTCCGAAATCCAAGTTCTTTCCAGGGTACGTAACTTTCACGGCAGGTCAGTTTGGCTAATTTTATATGCATTGTGCCGATCGGTTTTAAACTTTCAACAACAAATTACCTTTCGAACCAGCAAAACAAATGGCCAAAGAGGTGCAATGGTGCAAATCGGAGAGACAAACACGAAGCAGCGCTTCTATGACCATTCAAACTAGTAAGCAGTTTTGATCCAATATAAATATTTATTTGCAAAGTTTGTCCACTATAACAACATATAAACACCATTTCCGTCCCTTTCTCATACCCGGCTGACGGTTTTTATTTTCTCTTCCGTGCACTCTTTGCCTTTCTCGCACTCAATTGCACACCAGTACACCATAAAAGTACAAGTAAGTGCTGTTTTTCATTGGTTTCATTTATTTTTGGACTCTACAAAAATCATTTTAGCGTTTTAATGACATTTTCTCTCACCAATTTCTTTTTTGGGCTTTCTTTCTACTCGCTAAAGAGTAAGTTTTATTTCAATTGCTAATGTCACTACAACACAATTGCTTTTTAGTGACAGTTGGGAAATTGTGACAGTCCCTAGACCGTCACTAAAAGGCATTTTCTGTGACAGTTTTTGGAAACCATCACTAAAGATAGAATGAGATTTTTTTACATTCGAACGTATGGGAAATATGCGTTCGAACGTCACATATACGTTCGAACGTTATGTCTGTTTACGTTGGAACGTAAAATGTTTTGGCGCAACCGTTCGAATGTTATTAATTTTACGTTCGAACGTAAAATGTTTGCACCAATGTTCGAACGTTAAGTAATAACATTCGAACGTTCATTGTAAATTTAAATTAAATGACTTTAATTTAAAAATTATGTGATTTTTATTGTACATAATTTGTGAACAAGTCTAAAAAATTGAATTGTATATATTTATATATACACACTTTGTAATATATAAATATATATTATTGATTTATATATATTTGAAATGCAGTGATTTAGTATTAAAGTTAGAAATTATAACATCAAAGAAGATTAAAAATTGAAATTAAAAAACGATAAAAATATTCAATAATATTTTTCGTTACAAATATTAAAAATAAAATACAAAATTTGATAGAATGTAGTAAACAACAGTCAGATGATAACGTTATCCGCAAAAGTCGAACTCCGTACTTCCTCAGTCAAGGTATCAACCTTGTCGTTGAGGATAGTTACACGATGGGTGAGTTCGGCAACAGACGCCGATATAGCCTCGAGCGATCGATCGATCTTATGATCAATATGCGCAGTCAGCTGTGAGATGACCGCATCAACCCAAGCAGGCCGCACATCTCCTGCAGATGTACTCGGCGTATGCTGACTACTACTCCCGACATGATCTGGCTCAGGCTGCGTCGGAGGAACTAGATCCTCTACAGGGGGTGGCTGACGTCCCCTCGCCTGTCCAATGCTACGTCGATGCGTGGTCATGTCGAGGGGGCTCATCTGATCTTTGACCCGCTCCTCTGGCTGGGTCGGCACTCCCCGTGCAAGTAATAGTCGGCTGATGAGGACACCATATGGGAGATTATCCGTGGAGACGATGCTCGCCTCGTAACGGATCCTCTCAAAAATGTGCAGTGGCAAATCTATAGGATCTCCACGTGCCACTCGTATCAAAAATTGTGCCCGAAGCCGACTAAATGTGGTTTTATGAGCCACAGGATCGACATTTGTTGCAACAATAAGGTGCAACATGCGGAAGAAATGCAGCAGATGGTTCTGGTTGAAGGCGTTCTTCCGCTCGATCTGCATGCGATCCCTCCCGGTGAGGATGTAGAAATCCTCGTCTCGGTCATCATCCCGAGCGTCGACGCCAGTATCCTCAGCCTCTGACTGGCCTGCATCTCTGGCTGATGCTGGCTCACATCCCCGGCCAGTAGATGATGTAGAAGTGCCTACATCCTCACGGGGTGTTGAGTGTGTAAATGTCTCAACTCCTCGATGAATCCCGAGGTGCTCGCCGATGACATCTGCCGATACCTCAATGGAAACACCGCGTACAGTCACGGTGTGAGAGGATGCATCCGGAGGCATGTCACACATCCCCATATAGAATTCTTGAACCATTGAGGGGTATACCTTCCCCCTCAATGTGCAGATATTTCCCCAGCCTCTACTGAGGAAAACATCTCTTAGGTTCGTCTGCTGCCAACAGAGTTCGTCGAACTCATTAATTAAGACCTCTCTCTCTACCATAACAGTACGAGCTCCGATACGGGCAGTGTCCGACGTGGCTCCTTCCCTCCCTCGTTTTCGTGTATGCAGTGGAAGAGCCATATCCTGAAAATAGAAAAGGAAAAAAAAATTATTTACAATAATGCATTTTTTTGTATTAATTTTAAGATGCTCTGCGTTTTATCTTTAACGTTCGAACGTTAAAGATAAAAACGTTCGGACGTTAATTTATACGTTCGCACGTAAAATAATGTAAATAAATTTACGTTCAAACGTAAAACAAATACGTTCGAATGTACAGATGTACGTTCGAACATAAGCAGTAAACAAATACGTTCGAATTTAAGTTCGAACGTATTTGTTTTACGTGTGAACGTAAATATGAACGTCCGAACGTCGAAGCATGAATAATGTAGAAAATCACTACGTTCGGATGTTATAATTAAACGTCCGACCGTATGTGATTTACGTGCGAAAGTAAATATTCACGTTCGAACGTATGTCGTTTAATAATATTCACGTCCGAATGTAAGACGATTAACGTTCGAACGTGGAAGCCGTAACGGCTCTGTAATTTAAACGTCGTACGTTCGAATGTCTTGGTGAAACGTTCGAACGTTTCGACGCAGAATGGCTGAGTCGACTCAGCCATTATTGAAATCTCAAAATTTTCTCTACAAGGTTCTAAATGCCGAAATGTCACCATGTAAATGAAGTATACACTTCAAGAAACATTTCTACGGTGACTATTCGGCCAATGACTGGCCGTGGTGGCCGGAAAATGAAGTTGAAAATCCGGTAATACTTATCCGGTTTTAAACAAAACTCAATCCAAATCTCAATCTAAATCTCAATAAAATACATGTTATTTGTATAAAAGATGAATGCCTACCTTTTAGTGACGGTTGTGGCGGAGTTGACGGCGGCGGTGACGGAGGAGTGGCGGCAAAGAACGGAGAAGACGATGGATACGTAACCAAATGTCGTTTCGACGTTCAGTTTTGGCCTTATATACACAGAACGTTCGAACGTACTTATTATTACGTTCGAACGTTTGTCAATTTAATTTCCAAAATTTTATCTATAATATATTATATTATAAATGTTTAAGTTATATATTAGGATGTTATATAATATTATTGACAATTAGATTATTGGTTTTTTTGTGAGTGCTTGTTATATTTATAAAGTTTAGCAATATGTTTATACATGTTGTTGTGATTTTATGCTTACTGTTGAAATAATTGTGATTATTGTTTGTGAATAGTTTATGAGTTTATGGTGTTTATTGATGAATTAATAAGTAACAATTTAATATATATTATTGATTTATATATATGGTATAGTTTATATATTATATACGTTGATGTTCTCATTTAAAGTATATTATGCTATCATACTATACAATGTAGTATATAGTTATAGATATATAAAATGTAGTATATATATTATCCTATAAGTTAGTATATAATAAAGAATTTAATAAGTAACAATTTAATATAAATTATTGATTTATATATATGGTATAGTTTATATATTATATACGTTGATGTTCTCATTTAAAGTATATTATGCTATCATACTATACAATGTAGTATATAGTTATAGATATATAAAATGTAGTATATATATTATACTATAAGTTAGTATAGTAGGAATCGTACGTTCGAACGTTTCAAGTTAACGTTCGAACGTTAAACTAAGAGACGACATTTTTTCCGCTCGATTAAGGTATCTGTGTGATTATTCAAACGTTCAGACGTTTATACTATACGTTCGAACACCAAATCTGTTAACGTTCGAACGTTAGTTAAATTAATGCGGGAGATTTTCCGCTCAAATATGGTAACACTTTCATGAAATGTACGTTCGGACGTTTAAGTTAAATGTTCGAACGTTTATCTATAAATCTACGAACGTTCGAACGAAAAATTGTGATACATTCGAACATAAAATGAGGAAAGTGCGGGAACTTTCCCGCTAGATTTTATGTTATATCATAAGAAGGGTACGTTCGAACGTGTATTGTAAATGTCCGAACGTTCTGGGCGGGAATAATTTTAGAATATAACGTTCGGACGTAAAACTTAAACGTTCGAACGTTTAAACTAATAATTTTAGAACTTAATCAGTACGCGCACGGGAGGAAGCGCATCATTTCTTCTTCTCCCGTGCGCGCAACAGAAAGAGAGGGTCCTGCACAGAGAGAGAGAGAGAGAGAGAGAGAGAGAGAGAGAGTGAGAGAGAGAGAGAGAGAGAGAGTTAGAGTTAGAGAGAGTTGAGTTAGAGAGTGAGAGAGAGTTGAGTTTTGGTAAGAAAATATTTTTATTTCTTGTCTTTATTTAAATTTTATGATATTTATAGAATGTGTTTTTGTTATAGAATATTTTTAATAAGTTAGTGTTGTATTTTTTTGAAGGATTGCTTGTTTTGGGAAGTTTGAAGATTTTGATTTGTAAGAGGATATTGTGAGTGCTAGGTATATTTCTAAACTTTATCAATATGTTGTTGTGATTTGATGCTTACTCTTTATCATATTGTGATTATTGTTTGTATAGTTTGTAAGTTATTTTAAATATGTTGTGATATAAATTTGAAATATTGTGTTTATTATTATAAATATATTGTCATTAGGCTTTGTTAATACATGTTTATTGCTTACTCAAGTTTAGAAATATGTTAATACATGTGGCATGTTATTTTGTGAATATATTGTGAGTTATTGTGAATATGTTGTGATATGGATTTGAAAAATTGTGATAATAATATTTGAAATTAAGTAATAACAAATAAAAGTAACTCTTTAAGAATTATAATAATTAAAATTATGGTATAACCATTGAAATTTAAGTATGATAATTAAATATTTATAATAATATTTGAAATTAAGTAATAACAAGCATAAAAGTAACTCTTTAAGAATTATAATAATTAAAATTATAGTATAACCTTTGAAATTTAAGTATGATAATTAAATATTTATAATAATATTTGAAATTAAGTAATAATAAGCATAAAAGTAACTCTTTAAGAATTATAATAATTAAAATTATAGTATAACCTTTGAAATTAAGTATGATAATTAAAATTATACTTTAAGAATAATGATCTTGTACACAACGAGGGAATATGATCTTGAAGAAATGTTGGAATTTCAATTTAATTGCTTGACTGTTATAGTCTCTTCGGCCTTGAGAGTTGTCAAGGTCGGACAGTTTGTGACGGTTAAATAATTAGACTAAAATTTAAACATTTCTTCAAGATCATTCTCCCTCGTTGTGTACAAGACACGAAACGTAGGGTCACATAATCTTCCATCCCTCTTTAGTTTAACAATATAACACTACTTGAAGGTGACATTGTTAATTTAAACAACATGGAGATATTGTTGTATGATTTTTTGCTAGATGCGTGTGACATTGCATAAATACCCTTAAACCCGTTTGGGAATCAGTGTACATTTATGTGTCCACTGATTCCTGAATTGTCCAGTGTGGACAGTTTGGGATTATATTATCTGTATTACACATTTTTGTTACTCGCTACTTTCCACGTTTAATATGAAGTTTCGGTATCTTCTTCTACTGTTCTTCGGGTATACTGTTCGTAGGGTCACAATCCCGATATTTGAACATGTATACTTGGAGAATTATGGAGAGGTGCTGCCGGAATTTCTACTAACGTGGAAATTAGTAGAGTGACGAGATTTGTGTAATATGGAGAATATAATCTCGAATGGGATAGGACCAACTACCTTATCAAAAAAGTAATGAGAATTGGAGCATGACATGCATGTGAATTTTCAATGTACGTGTTATTAATATATAGATGTTTTTAGAAATGGACAAAAATTGGATGCGTCTAGACGATAGACTTGGAAAGGATTACGTACCCTATGCATGTGGAGTAAGAACTTTCATTGATTTTGCACGGGCCTCTGCTGATAGTCGTGGTTACATTAAGTGTCCATGTCGAGGGTGTAAAAATTTGTGTGCGATAGGATTGGATGAAGTAGAGTGTCATATATTTGTGAACGGTAT